>NW_028176445.1:498716-544332 GCF_949987555.1 Borostomias antarcticus
TTCTCTCTCAGTCCCCGAGTGAAGGGGGACCAAGCTGTGAAGGGTGACGTCACGTCCCCTCTCCCGCTCCCGCCATGCGCTGTCCGCTGGCGGAGAATCCACCATACAAAAAAAACAACCTGCATAGCAGGCGATGTACAATCAATGTGTATTCTACTCTCTAAGCACCATATCTGGTTTATTACTCTTTACAGGCCTACAATCCCTTAGAAACAAACAACTGCAGGGCAGTCTGGGTAGGATACTGGGTGTGCAGGGCAGTCATGTCCTGAGTCTTGTTGATGCTCATTTCTTCTCTCTCTCTGTCGTCTCCTCAGGTCTCCAGGCTCCAGTCATTGATCCTCCTCCAGGTTGGTAGAATGGGAATCTGCATCCATAGCAACTAATACACAGTTAAAACACTGCTGCTGGTTTGATTGGATCAGTAAAAAGAAGAAGAAGAAGAAGAGAGATAATAAATGTGAAGAAGATGTAGTAGGCTACAGCAGACAGTGTGCAAAATCCGGGGAGATCTGAGCCCCCTGATTGATACTTGAGACTGTCTGAAAGTCTCAGATAAAAAAAAATTTTTGGGGGGGGGTGTCTCAGAAAAAATCTTGCAATTGTCACAAAAATGTTTTTAAAGCTTACTGTGCCCAGTATTCATGATTCTAAACATTCACTAATATGCTATTTTTGGGGCCAGACCTATATGCACGTCTTTGGAAGCTGAATCTTTTCAACCCTTAATAATAGAAAGATCATTTGCTTGCAGTCTCTAGCATGTTTGCTGTGACTGAATTGTGATATACCTGCCTGTTGTGCATTAAGTGTGTGTGTGTGTCTGTGTGTGTGCGTGTGTGAGTGTGTGTCGGGTGAGTGTGCTGTGTGTGCATGTGTGTCTGTGTGTGTGTCGGGTGAGTGTGTGTGTGTGTGTGTGTGCGTGCGTGCGTGTGTGTGAGAGTGTGTGAGTGTGTGTGTGTCGGGTGAGTGTGTGTGTGTGTGTGTGTGTGTGTGCGTGCGTGCGTGTGTGTGAGAGTGTGTGAGTGTGTGTGTCGGGTGAGTGTGTGTGTGAATTCAGGGCTGTGAGTAGCTTTGCTCTGCCGAAAGTCTGTTGTTTTAATCCAGTTTTACACCATATCTTTGTGATCATTTTTAGATATTGGTGCTTTCAATCTACTTAACGTAGTAATTATTTTATCAATCCGACGCTCGGATTTCTGGAGTAGTATAGTTTGGAGTCGGGGTGTTATGCTATTTTTTGCACCTCTGCCCCCCTCGCGCGGGGGCGCACGCGGATACTACCAGACATTGATTTCATGCTTCCTGCAGCTGTAAAACGATATATAACAATATCATCTTCTTTGTGGGTGTTCATGAATGTTGGAAAATGATCCAACGTCTATGATATGAACATGTATGCTTTATTACACTCAGAAGTAGACTAATTTCCCTGATATGATGTGTAGGCGATCTGTCAGTTCCGAGGGCGAACTCAATGTTTTTGAATGCAATAGTTCTGTCCAGAAATCTATTCTTAGATTAGAATAAAGGAGTTAGTTGGGTTGGGTCAACATTGAGAAGTTAATGTGATGATCTCCTTGGCTGAGAAACAGATTGTGTGATACTGACAGATGCAAATGACATGTCTCCAGCATTTACATTATACAACATACAGTATTGAATTTGCAATACAGGTACATTGGTAAATCCACGAGTAGGCTAGGCTACATATTGATTTATTGTTTTTGTTTTATTTCCTATATCACACACCTGGTGCCAGCACATATGGGCCTATAAGACAAGCATGTACAAGCAAACAACAACACAAGTTTAACACATAGAGGGAGGGTGCCAGACAGATCTTAGTTGTACCCAGACTGACATCTGTGTACAACTAAGACTTGAGATTCAGACTCATATGTTCAGAGCTGTAGTTCATATAGTGTATCATGTTGTGCATACTGTGTGAAGCTCAGGCTTAAGCTAAATATCAGCTGCCCATTTCTCCTCGTGAATCAGAACATGTTTGCTTTTGAGTTTAAATACATCACTTGGTAGTCTATTTCTGAACACATACTGTAAGTCACATTCATTAAAAAGACAATACTGATCTGGCCTATAGATAGTTGAGTAAGATCCCAGTTCAACACTATAGTTCTCCTCTACTCTGGAATGTTTCATCAGTCTGTTCCATAAGCCACCATATCACATTCCCATCCCATATCTCCACTGATTCAGAGTCAGTTTGAACACCCCAAAAAACAGCGGATGCTGTTCTGAATCAGATATGCAATATTAGTTCTACAGCATCAGCTGCTGATGCACTGTAAACGTAGCCTGGATTTGCAATACCTTGGCATAGATACACCAATACACTGTAAACATAGCATATTCTTCTCAATCAATCGATCGATCGATCAATCAATCAATCAATCAATCAATCAATCAATCAATCAATCAATCAATCAATCAATCAATCAATCAATCAATCAATCAATCAATCAATCAATCAATCAATCAATCAAACCTCATATGTATACTGTAGCACATTTTATACACGGAAGCAACACAATGCGCTTCACAAAACATGAGTGTGGTTCTTTAGGCTATGTACCCTGACAATCTTCGAGATCCGAATCAGAATACATTTTCAAAAGCCTTTCATTTTCAAAAGCCTTTCATTTTCAAAAGCCTTTCATTTTCAAAAGCCTTTCATTTAAAAAGCGATGGCGATGCCTAGCTTTATGAGCCTGTGTCAGAACAAACAGAGAAAGTAGGCTACTCGGTCCAGATTCACATTCATCCTCACTTTATTCTAATCTAGAATGGATTTCTGCGGCAGAACGAATTGCATTCAAAAACACTGAGTTCGCCCTCGGAGCTGACAGACCGCCTACATCAGCCATTCTCAACCAGTGGTCTGTGGTGGCAGTGGTAGCCTACTGGTCATTTAATAATACTGGTAGCCTACTGGTCATTTAATAATACTGGTAGCCTACTGGTCATTTAATAATACTGGTAGCCTACTGGTCATTTAATAATGCTGGTAGCCTACTGGTCATTTAATAATACTGGTATCCTACTGGTCATTTAATAATACTGGTAGCCTACTGGTCATTTAATAATACTGGTAGCCTACTGGTCATTTAATAATACTGGTATCCTACTGGTCATTTAATAATACTGGTAGCCTACTGGTCATTTAATAATACTGGTAGCCTACTGGTCATTTAATAATACTGGTAGCCTACTGGTCATTTAATAATACTGGTAGCCTACTGGTCATTTAATAATACTGGTAGCCTACTGCCAAAGGGTTAGAATAAAATAAAATAAAGTTTGGTCATTTACAAAGCTAGTTATTTTTATATCTAAATGTACTCGATAATTCACATATAAAAAATGCCAAGTTAAAATACATACTTCCAATGACCAGTTACTTTTGAATATCACAACACCAATCACATCCGAATGCTTGCTAGAGAACGTTCCCTCGGATGCAAACTTTCCCTCGCCCTCGGATGACAAAAGTGACAGACCACCATTTTTTTCTCATGTATTTGGGAAGGTGGTCCTCAGAATATTTTTAATAATCAAAAGTGAGCCTTAAGTGGAAAAAGATTGAGAACTCCTGGCCTACATCATATAAAGGAAATGAGCCTACTTCTGAGTTTGAGCCTGGGACAGGAAATGACATCACCACGCAGCCTGGGACAGGAGATGACATCACCACGCAGCCTTCACATTCAGCCTCACCCCCAAGCCCCTCCCCTCCACACAGCCCCCCCCCCCCCCCCTGCCTCATGCCCCGGCTCCTCCCTCCGCCGGCTCCTCCTCGCGTGCTCCTCCCCCCTGACTCCTCCTCGCGTGCTCCTCCCCCCTGACTCCTCCTCGCGTGCTCCTCCCCCCTGACTCCTCCTCGCGTGCTCCTCCCCCCTGACTCCACCACCTCCTCCATTATCACTGGCAGCTCTATAGTCAGAGACATGTCCATCTCTCCCCTGGACGCTCTAGGCATATAGGCCTGTGTGTGTGTGTGTGTGTGTGTGTGTGTGTGTGTGTGTGTGTGTGAGAATCTATACAAGCGCTACTAGGTTTCTGGCATGAAGAACAGGGCCTGACTGTCTCCTGTCTTTCTCCAGGGCCTGATGATGTGAGGTTGGTGGGAGGAGGCAGCCGCTGTGCTGGTAGAGTGGAGATGAACCACCAGGGAGAGTGGAGAGGTCTGGGCAGTAGGTGGTCTGTCTGGACCATGCGTGCTGCAGCTGTAGTGTGTAGACAGCTGGGCTGTGGCTCTGCTCTTTCAACAAGAGAGACTCATAGTGGTGAAGACCGTCCTGCATGGAGGTTTATACCTCGCTGTGCTGGATCTGAGTCTGCACTGAGGGAGTGTGGAGGAGTGGATGGAGGGGTTAATACTGATACTGTCCTGGAGGTGGTCTGCTCAGGTAATACACACATCATGTCATTATATTCACTACTCAGTTACACTGTTACAGTATTATTACATTAAAGATGTCTGTCTTATTGCATACAAGCTGATGTTATCTGTTGAAGGGATTCACATTGTATAAAATGGCAACATTCTGATAGATATTAGTGTATTCTGGGCAGTGTTGGGCTCGTTACTCAAAAAATGTAATATATTACTTATTACTCATTACCCTTTTTAAAAGTAATATCGTTACTTTACTTATTACTCCCAGCCAAAAGTAACTAGTTACTTATGTAATATATTACTTTCCATATTGACTACCTTTTGCAGCGTGCTCATCACGGTCCGGTTCTCTTTCCACCAACTTCATGTTGCTGTGTTGGCGTAGCAAATGTTTCAGGAGATTTGAGGTGGTGTTTCTGGCACAAGAAAGAGTCTTAGTAGAACTTACACACAGTTTACACTTGACAACATTCTTGTTGTCTTTCAGTTCCAGGAAATCGAAATAGTGTGCGTATTTCCAGCCATGGAATGTTAACGTCGTCATGTGACGGGACGTGATATGAGCGGAACGTTCTTCAATCTCAAATCAAAGCTTTATTTCACCCTTTGTAAAACGAAAATAAATAAACAGAGCAGGCCTATGACAAAAGTAATGCAGTAGCGAGCTTTCTGGGGGCAAGTAACTGTAATATTATTACTGAAATGTGATTAGTAACTCGCTACACCCCTCGTTACTGGAAAAAGTAATATTATTACTGTAGCGCGTTACTAGTAACGCGTTACTGCCCAACACTGATTCTGGGACATCAATGGATATCTTCACACTTCTTATTTTGCTGAAAGATGTTATGTTATCAATAATAATAATAATAATAATAATAATAATAATAATAATAATGCTCATATGTACCATCTGTCTCTGTTCCTTCAGAGTCTGTGAGGCTTGTGAATGGAGCTGGTCTGTGCTCTGGCAGAGTGGAGGTGAGGTCTAATCAGACGTGGGTCTCAGTGTGTGAAGCTGGCTTTGACTGGCAGGATGCAGAGGTGGTCTGTCGGGAGCTTGGCTGTGGGGCTCCTTCAGCCCTCCAGGGGGCGCTCTATGGGGAAGGTGAGGGTCCAATCTGGGTTAAAGAGTTCCAGTGTGAAGGCAACGAGTCCCGTCTGCTGGACTGTGACTCCTCAGGCTCAGCTAGAAGCACCAGCTCACCTGGCAATGCTGTTGAACTCACCTGCTCAGGTACTGTAAGAATCAGTTTGTCTCTCACCTCTGTTTCTCACCTGGAGTGACATGATAGAAAGAGCATGGCTGTGTTTAGTTAGGATACATAGATTCAGAGGTCTGGTCTAGTCTGGTGCTGCTAGAACATGGACTAGTTTAGTTCTGGTGCCAGTCAGATCTTAGTTGTACCCAGACTGACATCTGTGTACAACTAAGACTTGAGATTCAGACTCATATGTTCAGAGCTGTAGTTCATATAGTGTATCATGTAGTTCATACTGTGTGAAGCTTAGGCTTAAGCTAAATATCAGCTGCCCATTTCTCCTCGTGAATCAGAACATGTTTGCTTTTGAGTTTAAATACATCACTTGGTAGTCTATTTCTGAACACATACTGTAAGTCACATTCATTAAAAAGACAATACTGATCTGGCCTATAGATAGTTGAGAGTAAGATCCCAGTTAAACACTATAGTTCTCCTCTACACTGGAATGTTTCATCAGTCTGTTCCATAAGCCACCATATCACATTCCCATCCCATATCCCCACTGATTCATCAGTCTGTTCATAAGCCACCATATCACCTTCCCATCCCATATCCCCACTGATTCGGAGTCAGTTTGAACACCCCAAAAAACAGCGGATGCTGTTCTGAATCAGATATGCAATATTAGTTCTACAGCATCAGCTGCTGATGCACTGTAAACGTAGCCTGGATTTGCAATACCTTGGCATAGATACACCAATACACTGTAAACATAGCATGTTCTTCTCAATCGATCAATCAATCAATCAATCAATCAATCAATCAATCAATCAATCAATCAATCAATCAATCAATCAATCAATCAATCAATCAAACCTCATATGTATACTGTAGCACATTTTATACACGGAAGCAACACAATGCGCTTCACAAAACGTGAGTGTGGTTCTTTAGGCTATGTACCCTGACAATCTTCGAGATCCGAATCAGAATACATTTTCAAAAGCCTTTCATTTTCAAAAGCCTTTCATTTTCAAAAGCCTTTCATTTAAAAAGCGATGGCGATGCCTAGCTATATGAGCCTGTGTCAGAACAAACAGAGAAAGTAGGCTACTCGGTCCAGATTCACATTCATCCTCACTTTATTCTAATCTAGAATGGATTTCTGCGGCAGAACGAATTGCATTCAAAAACACTGAGTTCGCCCTCGGAGCTGACAGACCGCCTACATCAGCCATTCTCAACCAGAGGTCCGTGGTGGCAGTGGTAGCCTACTGGTCATTTAATAATACTGGTAGCCTACTGGTCATTTAATAATACTGGTAGCCTACTGGTCATTTAATAATACTGGTAGCCTACTGGTCATTTAATAATACTGGT
Organism: Borostomias antarcticus; assembly: GCF_949987555.1. NCBI lineage: Eukaryota > Metazoa > Chordata > Actinopteri > Stomiiformes > Stomiidae > Borostomias > Borostomias antarcticus. The sequence goes on from NW_028176445.1 coordinate 505,722, forward strand.
AGCCTACTGGTCATTTAATAATACTGGTAGCCTACTGGTCATTTAATAATACTGGTAGCCTACTGGTCATTTAATAATACTGGTAGCCTACTGGTCATTTAATAATACTGGTAGCCTACTGGTCATTTAATAATACTGGTAGCCTACTGGTCATTTAATAATACTGGTAGTCTACTGGTCATTTAATAATACTGGTAGCCTACTGGTCATTTAATAATACTGGTAGCCTACTGGTCATTTAATAATACTGGTAGCCTACTGGTCATTTAATAATACTGGTATCCTACTGGTCATTTAATAATACTGGTAGCCTACTGGTCATTTAATAATACTGGTAGCCTACTGGTCATTTAATAATACTGGTAGCCTACTGCCAAAGGGTTAGAATAAAATAAAATAAAGTTTGGTCATTTACAAAGCTAGTTATTTTTATATCTAAATGTACTCGATAATTCACATATAAAAAATGCCAAGTTAAAATACATACTTCCAATGACCAGTTACTTTTGAATATCACAACACCAATCACATCCGAATGCTTGCTAGAGAACGTTCCCTCGGATGCAAACTTTCCCTCGCCCTCGGATGACAAAAGTGACAGACCACCATTTTTTTCTCATGTATTTGGGAAGGTGGTCCTCAGAATATTTTTAATAATCAAAAGTGAGCCTTAAGTTAAAAAAGATTGAGAACTCCTGGCCTACATCATATAAAGGAAATGAGCCTACTTCTGAGTTTGAGCCTGGGACAGGAAATGACATCACCACGCGGCCTGGGACAGGAGATGACATCACCACGCAGCCTTCACATTCAGCCTCACCCCCAAGCCCCTCCCCTCCACACAGCCCCCCCCCCTGCCTCATGCCCCGGCTCCTCCCTCCGCCGGCTCCTCCTCGCGTGCTCCTCCCCCCTGACTCCTCCTCGCGTGCTCCTCCCCCCTGACTCCTCCTCGCGTGCTCCTCCCCCCTGACTCCTCCTCGCGTGCTCCTCCCCCCTGACTCCTCCTCGCGTGCTCCTCCCCCCTGACTCCTCCTCGCGTGCTCCTCCCCCCTGACTCCTCCTCGCGTGCTCCTCCCCCCTGACTCCACCACCTCCTCCATTATCACTGGCAGCTCTATAGTCAGAGACATGTCCATCTCTCCCCTGGACGCTCTAGGCATATAGGCCTGTGTGTGTGTGTGTGTGTGTGTGTGTGTGTGTGTGTGTGTGTGTGTGTGTGTGTGTGTGTGTGAGAATCTATACAAGCGCTACTAGGTTTCTGGCATGAAGAACAGGGCCTGACTGTCTCCTGTCTTTCTCCAGGGCCTGATGATGTGAGGTTGGTGGGAGGAGGCAGCCGCTGTGCTGGTAGAGTGGAGATGAACCACCAGGGAGAGTGGAGAGGTCTGGTCAGTGTGTCTTACTGGACCATGCGTGCTGCAGCTGTAGTGTGTAGACAGCTGGGCTGTGGCTCTGCTCTTTCAACAAGAGGGACTCGTAGTGGTGAAGACCGTCCTGCATGGAGGTTTATATCTCGCTGTGCTGGGTCTGAGTCTGCACTGAGGGAGTGTGGAGGAGTGGATGGAGGGGTTAATACTGATACTGTCCTGGAGGTGGTCTGCTCAGGTAATACACACATCATGTCATTATATTCACTACTCAGTTACACTGTTACAGTATTATTACATTAAAGATGTCTGTCTTATTGCATACAAGCTGATGTTATCTGTTGAAGGGATTCACATTGTATAAAATGGCAACATTCTGATAGATATTAGTGTATTCTGGGACATCAATGGATATCTTCACACTTCTTATTTTGCTGAAAGATGTTATGTTATCAATAATAATAATAATAATAATAATAATAATAATAATAATGCTCATATTGACCATCTGTCTCTGTTCCTTCAGAGTCTGTGAGGCTTGTGAATGGATCTGGTCTGTGCTCTGGCAGAGTGGAGGTGAGGTCTAATCAGACGTGGGTCTCAGTGTGTGAAGCTGGCTTTGACTGGCAGGATGCAGAGGTGGTCTGTCGGGAGCTTGGCTGTGGGGCTCCTTCAGCCCTCCAGGGGGCGCTCTATGGGGAAGGTGAGGGTCCAATCTGGGTTAAAGAGTTCCAGTGTGAAGGCAACGAGTCCCGTCTGCTGGACTGTGACTCCTCAGGCTCAGCTAGAAGCACCAGCTCACCTGGCAATGCTGTTGAACTCACCTGCTCAGGTACTGTAAGAATCAGTTTGTCTCTCACCTCTGTTTCTCACCTGGAGTGACATGATAGAAAGAGCATGGCTGTGTTTAGTTAGGATACATAGATTCAGAGGTCTGGTCTAGTCTGGTGCTGCTAGAACATGGACTAGTTTAGTTCTGGTGCCAGTCAGATCTTAGTTGTACCCAGACTGACATCTGTGTACAACTAAGACTTGAGATTCAGACTCATATGTTCAGAGCTGTAGTTCATATAGTGTATCATGTAGTTCATACTGTGTGAAGCTCAGGCTTAAGCTAAATATCAGCTGCCCATTTCTCCTCGTGAATCAGAACATGTTTGCTTTTGAGTTTAAATACATCACTTGGTAGTCTATTTCTGAACACATACTGTAAGTCACATTCATTAAAAAGACAATACTGATCTGGCCTATAGATAGTTGAGAGTAAGATCCCAGTTAAACACTATAGTTCTCCTCTACTCTGGAATGTTTCATCAGTCTGTTCCATAAGCCACCATATCACCTTCCCATCCCATATCCCCACTGATTCATCAGTCTGTTCATAAGCCACCATATCACCTTTCCATCCCATATCTCCACTGATTCGGAGTCAGTTTGAACACCCCAAAAAACAGCGGATGCTGTTCTGAATCAGATATGCAATATTAGTTCTACAGCATCAGCTGCTGATGCACTGTAAACGTAGCCTGGATTTGCAATACCTTGGCAGAGATACACCAATACACTGTAAACATATCATGTTGTTCTCAATCGATCAATCAATCAATCAATCAATCAATCAATCAATCAATCAATCAAACCTCATATGTATACTGTAGCACATTTTATACACGGAAGCAACACAATGCGCTTCACAAAACGTGAGTGTGGTTCTTTAGGCTATGTACCCTGACAATCTTCGAGATCCGAATCAGAATACATTTTCAAAAGCCTTTCATTTTCAAAAGCCTTTCATTTTCAAAAGCCTTTCATTTAAAAAGCGGTGGCGATGCCTAGCTATATGAGCCTGTGTCAGAACAAACAGAGAAAGTAGGCTACTCGGTCCAGATTCACATTCATCCTCACTTTATTCTAATCTAGAATGGATTTCTGCGGCAGAACGAATTGCATTCAAAAACACTGAGTTCGCCCTCGGAGCTGACAGACCGCCTACATCAGCCATTCTCAACCAGAGGTCCGTGGTGGCAGTGGTAGCCTACTGGTCATTTAATAATACTGGTAGCCTACTGGTCATTTAATAATACTGGTAGCCTACTGGTCATTTAATAATACTGGTAGCCTACTGGTCATTTAATAATACTGGTAGCCTACTGGTCATTTAATAATACTGGTAGCCTACTGGTCATTTAATAATACTGGTAGCCTACTGGTCATTTAATAATACTGGTAGCCTACTGGTCATTTAATAATACTGGTAGCCTACTGGTCATTTAATAATACTGGTAGCCTACTGCCAAAGGGTTAGAATAAAATAAAATAAAGTTTGGTCATTTACAAAGCTAGTTATTTTTATATCTAAATGTACTCGATAATTCACATATAAAAAATGCCAAGTTAAAATACATACTTCCAATGACCAGTTACTTTTGAATATCACAACACCAATCACATCCGAATGCTTGCTAGAGAACGTTCCCTCGGATGCAAACTTTCCCTCGCCCTCGGATGACAAAAGTGACAGACCACCATTTTTTTCTCATGTATTTGGGAAGGTGGTCCTCAGAATATTTTTAATAATCAAAAGTGAGCCTTAAGTTAAAAAAGATTGAGAACTCCTGGCCTACATCATATAAAGGAAATGAGCCTACTTCTGAGTTTGAGCCTGGGACAGGAAATGACATCACCACGCAGCCTGGGACAGGAGATGACATCACCACGCAGCCTTCACATTCAGCCTCACCCCCAAGCCCCTCCCCTCCACACAGCCCCCCCCCCCCCCCCCCTGCCTCATGCCCCGGCTCCTCCCTCCGCCGGCTCCTCCTCGCGTGCTCCTCCCCCCTGACTCCTCCTCGCGTGCTCCTCCCCCCTGACCACCACCTCCTCCATTATCACTGGCAGCTCTATAGTCAGAGACATGTCCATCTCTCCCCTGGACGCTCTAGGCATATAGGCCTGTGTGTGTGTGTGTGTGTGTGTGTGTGTGTGTGTGTGTGTGTGTGTGTGTGTGTGTGTGTGTGTGTGTGTGTGTGTGTGTGTGTGTGTGTGTGAGAATCTATACAAGCGCTACTAGGTTTCTGGCATGAAGAACAGGGCCTGACTGTCTCCTGTCTTTCTCCAGGGCCTGATGATGTGAGGTTGGTGGGAGGAGGCAGCCGCTGTGCTGGTAGAGTGGAGATGAACCACCAGGGAGAGTGGAGAGGTCTGGTCAGTTGGTCTGTCTGGACCATGCGTGGAGCAGCTGTAGTGTGTAGACAGCTGGGCTGTGGCTCTGCTCTTTCAACAAGAGAGACTCGTAGTGGTGAAGACCATCCTGCATGGAGGTTTATACCTCGCTGTGCTGGATCTGAGTCTGCACTGAGGGAGTGTGGAAGAGTGGATGGAGGGGATAATACTGATACTGTCCTGGAGGTGGTCTGCTCAGGTAATACACACATCATGTCATTATATTCACTACTCAGTTACACTGTTACAGTATTATTACATTAAAGATGTCGGTCTTATTACATACAAGCTGATGTTATCTGTTGAAGGGATTCACATTGTATAAAATGGCAACATTCTGATAGATATTAGTGTATTCTGGGCAGTGTTGGGCTCGTTACTCAAAAAATGTAATATATTACTTATTACTCATTACCCTTTTTAAAAGTAATATCGTTACTTTACTTATTACTCCCAGCCAAAAGTAACTAGTTACTTATGTAATATATTACTTTCCATATTGACTACCTTTTGCAGCGTGCTCATCACGGTCCGGTTCTCTTTCCACCAACTTCATGTTGCTGTGTTGGCGTAGCAAATGTTTCAGGAGATTTGAGGTGGTGTTTCTGGCACAAGAAAGAGTCTTAGTAGAACTTACACACAGTTTACACTTGACAACATTCTTGTTGTCTTTCAGTTCCAGGAAATCGAAATAGTGTGCGTGTTTCCAGCCATGGAATGTTAACGTCGTCATGTTCAAATAGCTACGCTCGCTCGCTGCTTGCCTGGTTATAATGTGACGGGACGTGATATGAGCGGAACGTTCTTCAATCTGAAATCAAAACTTTATTTCACCCTTTGTAAAACGAAAATAAATAAACAGAGCAGGCCTATGACAAAAGTAATGCAGTAGCGAGCTTTCTGGGGGCAAGTAACTGTAATATTATTACTGAAATGTGATTAGTAACTCGCTACACCCCTCGTTACTGGAAAAAGTAATATTATTACTGTAGCGCGTTACTAGTAACGCGTTACTGCCCAACACTGATTCTGGGACATCAATGGATATCTTCACACTTCTTATTTTGCTGAAAGATGTTATGTTATTAATAATAATAATAATAATAATAATAATAATAATAATGCTCATATGTACCATCTGTCTCTGTTCCTTCAGAGTCTGTGAGGCTTGTGAATGGAGCTGGTCTGTGCTCTGGCAGAGTGGAGGTGAGGTCTAATCAGACGTGGGTCTCAGTGTGTGAAGCTGGCTTTGACTGGCAGGATGCAGAGGTGGTCTGTCGGGAGCTTGGCTGTGGGGCTCCTTCAGCCCTCCAGGGGGCGCTCTATGGGGAAGGTGAGGGTCCAATCTGGGTTAAAGAGTTCCAGTGTGAAGGCAACGAGTCCCGTCTGCTGGACTGTGACTCCTCAGGCTCAGCTAGAAGCACCAGCTCACCTGGCAATGCTGTTGAACTCACCTGCTCAGGTACTGTAAGAATCAGTTTGTCTCTCACCTCTGTTTCTCACCTGGAGTGACATGATAGAAAGAGCATGGCTGTGTTTAGTTAGGATACATAGAGTCAGAGGGCCTGACTGTCTCCTGTCTTTCTCCAGGGCCTGATGATGTGAGGTTGGTGGGAGGAGGCAGCCGCTGTGCTGGTAGAGTGGAGATGAACCACCAGGGAGAGTGGAGAGGTCTGGGCAGTAGGTGGTCTGTCTGGACCATGCGTGATGCAGCTGTAGTGTGTAGACAGCTGGGCTGTGGCTCTGCTCTTTCAACAAGAGAGACTAGTGGTGAAGACCGTCCTGTATTGGGGTTTATATCTGACTGTGCTGGATCTGAGTCTGCACTGAGGGAGTGTGGAAGAGTGGATGGAGGGGTTAATACTGATACTGTCCTGGAGGTGGTCTGCTCAGGTAATACACACATCATGTCATTATATTCACTACTCAGTTACACTGTTACAGTATTATTACATTAAAGATGTCTGTCTTATTGCATACAAGCTGATGTTATCTGTTGAAGGGATTCACATTGTATAAAATGGCAACATTCTGATAGATATTGGTGTATTCTATAATACTACTACTGTCCTGGAGGTGGTCTGCTCAGGTAATACACACATCATGTCATTATATTCAGCTGATGATCTTGACAGTCACACATTTCCCAGTCTGCACCTGTCACAGTAGCTGTGAGAGCTTTACAAAGACTATTACACTACATTACACTGTTACAGTATTAAAGGATTATCTCTGGTATTAAAGACGTCTGTCTTATTGGATACAAGCTGATGTTATTTGTTGTAGCGTCCACTTTGTATAAAATGGCTACATTTCTATATAAGTGTCATTATTGGACAGATACCTACACACTTGTGCTGATGGAGCTCATATGAACAGCTTACTGCATGGTGGTTTAAATGTAAATGTGCTGGTCTGAGGGAGTGTACACCAGGGTTTAAAGAGACTCATACTCATGGTGTCCTGGCAGTGATCTGCTCAGTTATGTTTCAGAAATGTCACGTGATGCTACTGTATACTGCTGTCTCAGTCACTAAAGTAGCCCATGCGGACCTGTGAGGGAGGGAGGAGAACACAGCAGATCTCACCATCACACCTGAATCAGAGAGGTTGGTTTCTCTCCCCTCTTCTCTGTCTTTGCAGATCTCCTATTCCAGCCTATTGTCTCCCTGTCTTCCTCCATGCGAGGGGTCTCCGAGGGCCAGCAGCAGGGGCTGGTGTACAAGGACCACAGCTTTGACATCAGCTGCTCCATCCAGCCACAGTACCCAGGAGGCTCCTTCCACCTCACCTTCACCGGCTCCAACACAACCCTGAGACACACCCACCCAGCTGTCAATCACTCTGCCAACTTCCTGTTTCCTGCTGCAGACCACGCCCACCAAGGAAACTACAGCTGTGTTTATGAGGTCCACGTTTTCTCTCATAACTTCACCTCTGAGAGTGAGCTCCTCTCTGTCGCTGTCGCAGGTAACTGATGGACTTTTAGAACCACCATCCCTACCTTTTTCACTCAACCAATTGGTTGGGCTGCTATGACACGTTTGTAAACCACTGGGTTGGTCTTGAGTGAGTCTAACGGTCAGTGAATCATTTGATTCCTGTGGTGATCTGGGGGTGGGTGACCACAGAATTATAATATGGATGTCAGTAGCACTACCTTAAGGTCACTGTCTCTCTCCACAGTCCACAAACAAAGTAGCAGCACTTTTGACAAGAAAGCAATATATGATGATGTAACATTTCAGTTGACAGCTTAATCTGATCTGATGATTCTCAGTTTCCTCATCCGCTGTGTTTCAGTTCCAGACTCTCCTCTGACAGATTTCATCATCAGAGTGGTTGTGGTGCTGCTGATCTTGGTGATATCCACCCCTGCCCTCTATCTGTTCTTTAAGGTACAAGTTATTACCCAGTCAGTCAGGGCACAGAGGTCAAGTCTTTGCTTAACTACCACGTTTGCCTATCTGCTTGCTGATAAGACTTGTTGTGTTCATGTACAGTAGGCCTGTGATAATGAACCTGCTGCTCATTTCTCCAAGTCTCTCCCCCTGTTCCTGACTCTTGGTGTTGTGTCTCTCCAGACCACCAGGGGGCGGAGGCCAGCAGAGAGGGAGAGCATGGAGATGGAGGCCCTGCCTTCCAGTGCTGAGGCGGGGCCAGGAGAGGAAGGAGCAGCCCAGAGGATGGAGCAGGAAGAAGCTGCTGTTTAGAGGCTGATCTGAGGTCAGTCATGTGGTGTCCCTGCCAATGGTGACTGACAGCTTTGGTCTGATCCTGGATCTTTGAAGTTCCACCCCGTCTATTTTTATCAGGAGTTTTTTTCTTCTTTTTTAAGTTGTTATCTTTTCAGATTGCATTAATGCCTCTGTTTGTACTGTACTTGCATGATCCGTTATTATCATTGTTATTACTGATGTATTTTATGTTTGCTGACAGTAACAAAGTTGTTAAATGATTGTATGAATACAATTTTGAATGCTGTAAAACACAATGCTTTTTTATTCAAGGACAGTCAGCCAGGGCTGGAATTATCTCTGCAGGGTTCGATATCCTCACCTTGATGTTGAGAAACTCATCAACTTTTTTATTTGGCTCTTGAGGTCCCGGGAGTCAAAACTGAACTTGGAAAGAGTGCTTTTAGTTCTGGTGCTCCTAGAGCATGGACTAGTTTAGTTCTGCTGCTCCTAGAGCATGGACTAGTTTAGTTCTGCTGCTCCTAGAGCATGGACTAGTTTAGTTCTGGTGCTCCTAGAGCATGGACTAGTTTAGTTCTGGTACTTCTAGAGCATGGACTAGTTTAGTTCTGGTGCTTCTAGAACATGGACTAGTTTAGTTCTGGTGCTCCTAGAGCATGGACTAGTTTAGTTCTGGTGCTTCTAGAGCATGGACTAGTTTAGTTCTGGTGCTTCTAGAACATGGACTAGTTTAGTTCTGGTGCTCCTAGAGCATGGACTAGTTTAGTTCTGGTACTTCTAGAGCATGGACTAGTTTAGTTCTGGTGCTTCTAGCACATGGACTAGTTTTCAGGAGACTTTTAAATTGGATGCTTTAGTCACTCAAACATTTATTAACATATGATTTGGGACTATGGGGTCGAGGTTTGTGTATGGTTTAGATAATGTTGTTATTGTATCTAATTGTGTACAATGTATGACAATTTATGAATTTGATATTATAATTATATTGTAACATAGTTTTGTATTGTTTATGATGTATGCTATGTCACCAGGGCACTATTGTAAATAATCCCTGGATAAACAAAGGTAAAATTATATATATATATTCTGTATATATTATATAATATATAATGGATGTAAGTGCATAGATTGAAGTGATTTTAATAAATTCTAATTTGCCAACACACCTGACTGATGGTCCACTCTTCCCACCTGAAACACACCTGACTGATGATATAGATTTAAATATACTGACAATATATTCTATATTTATACATATATAATATGTACTCGGACTGCAAGGAATCTGGGTGTGACCCTGGATGACCAACTGTCGTTTTCCGCACATGTCACATCCGTCACACTCCTGCAGATTCATGTTCTACAACATCAGGAGGATTCGCCCTTTCCTCACTGATGAAACGGCGCAGGTACTCATCCAGGCCCTGGTCATCTCCCGCCTGGACTACTGCAACTCCCTCCTCGCTGGGGCCCCGGCGTCAGCCATTAAACCTCTGGAACTTGCCAGAAAGCTGCTGCTCGCCTGGTGTTCAACCATCCCAAGTTCTCCCACACAACTTCCCTCCTCCGTTCTCTACACTGGCTCCCTGTAGCGGCTCGCATCCAGTTTCAAACTCTGGCGCTAACCTACAGGGCAATGAAAGGAACAGCCCCCTCCTACCTCCAGGCCATGGTCAAACCCTACACCCCCTCCCGACCGCTACGCTCTGCTACCTCGGGGCGACTGGTTGCCCTGTCACTCCGAGGCCCCTGTGGTCGATCAACGCGGTCGCGGCTCTTCTCTGTCCTGGCCCCGCAGTGGTGGAATGAACTGCCCACTGATGTCAGGACAGCAGAGTCGCTGCCCATCTTTCGTCGCAGGCTCAAAACTCATCTCTTCAAGAAGTACTACAACAATCCTCCCGCCTAAGCACTTATTGTATTTTATTCAATCAATCAAAGCTTTATTTATATAGCGCATTTCATACCCAGAGGCAACACAATGCGCTTTACAGAGAACAAGGGAACAAGGGAGGTGGGCAGACATCCCACCCCTACATATTCCAGAGGGAAGCAAAAAAACAGTAATCACCCGGGGGCCAGATAAGTGAGCTGTAAAAATTCTTCCCTGACCCCTCTCAACGAGGCGATCGAGCAAGCTCCCGGAGTATGTTTGTCTACCGGCTAAGAACATTTATAGAGCAATAAATAACATTAAATTACATTTTCAGAGTAAGAGAGGCTAATAACATCATAGGAGAGACATGGCAAACATTGGTGTGTGTCTGTGTGTGCATAAATGTGCCTGGGCCCAGATAGAGGCAGGGGTTGGGGTAGGGTGGGGGTAGGAAAAGGATACGGACCCGGGTTAGGGTGAGGGGTTTTATTGTATTATATTATATTGCACTGTAGGCCTACTTTAGATTGCTATTCTTGCACTTTGCCTTCAGCACTAGATTATGCTCTTAGTCACTTGTTTTAGAAAGAAGATGCACTTGTGAGTTCTGGCAAGTAGTAGTACATTGGCTTTTCCTACGTTAAATGCAATTATTGTTAGTCGCTTTGGATAAAAGCGTCTGCTAAATGACTGTAATGTGATGTAATGTAATACATCTGTATTATAAACAGAGGCTTTATTATAGCTTGACAGGTGACAAAGTAATATGACTAATCCAGATTACATACATGTAACATGTCCTTAAAGTGACAATCTGAAACTTCCCTGCTCAGTTATTCTTGGCAGGTGTGTCTTTGAACTGCATTTCCCAGCGATCACTTCCAAACCTTGTGTGATGTGGGTAGGTGTTCGGTGATAGATAGGTGTGTGTGTGTGTGTGTGTGTGTGTGTGTGTGTGTGTGTGTGTGTGTGTGTGTGTGTGTATAAATGTAGTGCTCCTGTGCTGTAGTTAAACTATGGAAACCCATACTGATGTTATCTGGGCTAATCCAGACTGGATTAACCCAGGTTGAACTGGGTGAAAATAGTCTGTAGTCACAGTGACCACAGATACACTCTCTCACCTCTCTTATCTCCCTGTGCGTATGTTGCATGTGACTAATAAAACGTCGAATTTGCATGTGACCTTGAACATCAAGCATGTCAATTGGGAATGTCTCAACTTTTTCCACGCTGTCTGGGGATTCTGTGTGCACACGACCCTGTAGTAAGGAGCTGGCGGGGCGTTTATGTATGCAAATCCAGGTGTACGAGAACGCGCATTCAACTTAAGAAGGGGAGCACAGCTGAGAACACTTTGGCGGTTTAGGAACACATTTCCACCCATTCATGAATCCGGCGGGGATCTTTCTTAGGGTTGGTCTTACGAAGTTCGTAAGAAGACATTTAAGAAGACACTTAAGAAAATGTTCAGGAATGAGGACCATTATTTGTAAACCAACAGACAAAGGCGGTGGTTTGGTTCTTATGAACAGAGAGTGTTTTGAGAATGCAATCCATTCCCAACTTGAGGACACTATGTACTACTCTAAACTAGACAAGAACCCTACCGTTGCATTCAAACAGGCGATAGATGTCTTTCTCCATGATGCCCTAATGGAGGGCCATATATCTGTGGCTGCGTTCCGAAACGCATACTTCTACATCTTACTACCAGTACCTACTACAGCTGCCCTTAGAAAGTACGTACTTTGCAAGCAGTAGGCATCCAATTGGGACATACAGTACTACCTTACTATACATACTAACATACTAACATACTTAAGTATTAACATACTTACATACTACCATACTACCTACAAACACATGTTTTCTCCATCTGGATGTAATTTATTATTACGAACACCTATATCTAGGCTTACAGTAGCCTATCAATCTCGGTAACTGACGTCGGGTCAAGACGTGGTGGCTGTTAGGTCAAATGCGCAAAATAACAGTATTGTAAATATATTTGTTAGTAAAGATGTGGTGAACGTGGGGGTTTTGCGTTTTGTTTCTGGAACGCATTCAACTGGTAGGCTACTCGTAAACCCCGGAAGTAAATTTGAAGACGGGGCACCAGCTAATGTAGCCAAGTCTGAGCGCAGTAGGCTATATGGCTTCAGCACGATACAAAGAAAAAATAAGCTTGATCGACTTGTGGATCCATACAAAATTGACATAGTCGCCATGAGTAAAGATCACTCATTGCCTGTTGAGTTTTCTTGTTGTTCCATGTTTATCCTCAGTATATTTTGGTCATCCATGTATAATAAAGATCACACCGTAGTACATCTTGATGTCTCTTTATTATTACGAACATAGCGCTCACTTTCTAGTCCGACTGTTCTCCAACAACTGAAAAGACCGCGCAGCAGCGCCCATTTATATCACACAAAAAAAAATGTAGTCGCATGTATTACACGTCACAGATAACAGGGAGTTGGACTTGTCTCATAACATACATTCTACGTTCTATTGAAACATCCCTATACTCAATAACATAGTATAGGACTATCAAATTCAACACATTGGAAACATATTTGCTACAATACATCACATGAGAACACACAACCTAACACCCCCACTTGTTCTCATCATCCTAAGCCATCTACCACACTCATAGTAGCATACATTTTAGTTTCCAAAGAAGAACCTCTTGAATTTCACAATTCTGGATTTTGCTACGGGCTTTGTTAATATGTCTGCAGCCATATCTTCTGATGGACAGTAAACAATATCTATCTTTCCTTCACTAATCGCATTGCGGATAAAATGATATTTTACATCAATATGTTTGGATCTCTGTCTGTTTACTGCGTTCTTACTCAGTGCAATGGCTCCCTGATTGTCTCCATGCATCTTGGTACTATTGTAAACTTTGTTATCCATGCCGCTTAATAGTTGGGTTAGATACATGGTTTCCTGAGTAGCGTTTGCTAGACCGATGTATTCTGCCTCACAGGTCGACAGTGCCACTGTGGGCTGCTTCTTTGACTTCCAGGAAATGGCGGGGCCTTGTTTTGTCAGGCTAAAACAGTACCCTGTGGTGCTACGTCTATCTTCCACAGAGGATGCCCAATCAGAATCACTGAATCCTATCAGGTTCAATTCCTCATCAGTTTTCTTTAAGCTCAACTCGTAGTCATTTGTACCCTTTAGGTATCTCAAAACATGTTTTGCGGCCACTAGGTTCTCTACTTTTGGGTTCGCTAGTGTTTGAGACAATTTACTAACGATCCAGTTTATGTCAGGCCGGGTGCACGTCATGGCATAAATCAGGCTGCCTATAATCTCACGATATTCTTTGGGATTAACTATCTCATTACCATTACTCTCCTCATTACTAACTCCTTCTATTTTTAGCTCACATGGGGTATATCTAGGTTTACATTCTGACATTCCAAATCTTTCAAGCATTTTTGCAATGTATCTTTTCTGATTCATTGTGATTTCGTCTTCCTTTTGTTCAAACTGAATACCTAAGAAGTATGATATTTTCCCCAGATCTTTCATGTTGAATTGGGATTTCATGTTGTCTTTAAACCTATTAAATAAATCATTATTGCTGGCAGCTATGATCAAATCATCAACCCAGATGATTACAACGATGGTCTCATTTCCTATTTGCTTTCTATACACACAGTGATCAGATAGATTTCTCTCAAAGTTATTTTGTTCGAGGTGGTCATTCAGCTGTTTGTACCAGTTTCTTCCAGATTGTTTCAACCCGTAGAGGGATTTCTTTAGTTTGCATACTAGTTTTTCTCTTGTCTCTGATGTCTTTTCGAAACCCTCTGGCTGTTCTAAGTAGATCTCTTCATCTATTGGAGCATGTAAGTATGCCGTTTTAACATCCATCTGATGGACGATGTAGTTGTTTTGGACTGCTACCTGCATCAATGCCCGTACTGACGTAAGGTTTGCTGTTGGAGCAAACGTCTCATGGTAGTCTATGCCTTCTGTTTGGTTGTAACCCTTAGCAACATATCTAGCTTTAAAGATTTTTCCCTTTTCATCATTTTCTTTATTGGTGTATACCCATTTCCCCCCCACTGTATTCCTACCCTCAGGTAAACTGGTCAGTTCAAATGTGTCATTTTCCTTAAGTGAGTGGATCTCTTCCTCCATAGCTTATTTCCATCCCGGCGCCTCAGGTGACAGCATGGCTTCTCTATAGGTTTGGGGGACTCCAAACATTGCCCTGTAACAATAATCAACACTTGTATGTGTTACATCATTATCTTCAGAGTTTGGTAGGTAATCATATAAGTATTTTGGTGCTTTCCTTTCCCTTCTTGGGTAACGACGATTTTGGTTGTGGCTAAGCTTTTTTTTTTTGCTCTCATTCATGACTGCCTTTTCTGTCGTTTCATTACATTGTGCCATAGGCCTATCTGTATTACTCATATCTACATTCTCCTTGTTCTCTCCTAGGACATGGTTATCCTCACTCTGTGGTACCTCAGTATTATTCTCATTACCAGATTTTCTGCCTTCATACCTCAGGATCTCTGGATCATACTCCTCAGTTTGTGTATATTGCTCAACACTGTTCTTTCTTATGAATTTCACCAGTCTATGTTTTGATACCTTTTCTGTGAGTGGGTTGTAAACCAGGTATGCTGGACTGTTCCTACTGTATCCTAGAAATATTCCTCTCTCACATCTGGGATCCAATTTCTTATGGTCTTGTTTGTATGCGTAGCATTCCGACCCAAATATCCACATTTTGGAAAGATCTGGTTTCCTTCCTGTTAACATGAAACATGGGGTATTTTTAGTCCTGTCGTTGTAGCACCTATTTCGGGTAAGAGCAGCGTGTTGAACAGCATAGGGCCACAGTTCTTTCGGTAATCCCTTCTCTAATAGTAGACACCTTCCCATTTCAAAAAGAGTCCTCCACTGTCTCTCAGCTGTACCGTTTTGATGTGGAGAGTAGGGGGATGACGTCTCATGTCTTATACCTTTATCTCTTAAGAGTGCCTGAAAGGCATTACTCGTGTATTCGGTGCCATTATCTAAACCTGATACATTTGACACTACCATATGGAGCACTGTCTGCAAGGAACTTCTCTGTAGCCATTGTTGTGTCACTCTTGCTTTTAAGAAAGTAAACAGACACCGCCCCTGAGAAATCATCTGTAAATGAGATTGCATACTTATATCCATCTTTAGAAGTTGGTTCAATGGGACCTGCTAAATCTGTATGTACTAATTCCAGGAGCGCACTAGCTTTTGCATCGGCTTTTCTATTTCTAGTATTTATGAATTTTCCTTCAGTGACCCGTACAATCTATTTTGGTATTACCTATGATTTTCATACCCTCTACCACCTCAGGTAATTTCAACACATCATCAACATTGCAGTGTCCCATAATACATGCCATGTTTTAACATCACAAGTCAAGCTTACTTTGTCTTTGGACTTCATATCATTAACTGAATCATCAATACACTGTCTGTGGTTATTTACCGTTTTCAAGTAGTACAGTCTCTCATGTTCTTCTATGCGGAAGACAGTCCCCTCTTTACTTATGAGTTCATTCTGTCCTTCTTGGAAGACCACCTTGGCCCCATCAGTTGTGGCTGCTTGTACGGAGACTATACTCTGTGGATACGATGGTATGAATAAGGCCTTCTTCAGTGTGACCCTGACGCATCTTCCCTCTGAGTCCTGTAAAAGCACCTCAGCGTCGCCTCGTTTCAACGCCACGTTGTTCATTTTGGTTCCATCAGCTAGCTCCATGAAGTGTGACTTGGGGTTGAAAGTCTCGTCAAATCTCGTGAATTTGTTCTTCTCCGTTATGATGTGGGATGTTGCTCCACAATCTACCATTAGTCCATTTCTTTTAATATTGTCGGGGAGAAACGTGTGACTAACTTTGAATACAAACTTCTGTTCTTCCTCGTGGCCTTGTCTTTCTGCCGTTTGTTTTGCCTCATCCATGTTCTTGGGTTTGTTTTGCCTCATCCATGTTCTTGGGTTTTCTTCTGCACGTCTCGTCACTGTGTGTTGAGCTTCTATGGTAGTTGCACCACTTCTGTCCTGTTGTCGTTCCTTTTTGCCGGCATTCTCTGGCAATATGACCGCGGTTTCCACATCCGTAGCAAGTGACAGCAGACGATATATTCACTTTCATGACATTGTCTGATTTAGTTTTAGTGTCAAACCTTTCTGTCTCTTCATAGCTTCGTAGTCTACTCTTGAACTGGGTAAACGTTAGTTCTTCGCTGCTCTGTGTCGTGTGAATGGCGAACGGTTTGTATGACTCTGGAAGGCCCTTCAGAATCATGGCTGTTATTAGTCCATCGCTAATTACTTCTTTTGCATTTCTTAGCGACGTGACCGCTTTCTCAGCTCGAATACTATAGTCTGTCACAGTTTCTTCTGACTCCATCTTTAGTGAAGTTAGTTCTGTATACAGGGCAATAATTCTGGGTTTACCCTGACTTGCGAAATGATCCTGTAGTATCTTGAGTGCCTTTCTGCCGTCATCCGCCGCCTCTCTCATCACCAACGATAGGCTCTTGTCATCGAGGAATTGTATCAGCTCTGCCTAGCATTCTTCATTCTTTCCTCGGTCTGGTTCGTCGGTCCTCGGTCTGGTTCGTCGGTCCTCGGTCTGGTTCGTCGGTCCTCGGTCTGGCTCGTCGGTCCTCGGTCTGGCTCGTCGGTCCTCGGTCTGGCTCGTCGGTCCTCGGTCTGGCTCGTCGGTCCTCGTTCTGGTTCGTTGGTGGAGAGTATCGTGTCCTTTAGTCCTAGCATTCTCAAGTGGCCAAGAAACTTAACTTCCCAAAGTTCTAAGTTATTTTCATCTCCGTTGAAAACTAGCCTCTGCCATCTTCCTCCCGCACCACGCCTGGGCCCATGACCCATTGAGTTTTCTTGTTTTTCATGTCCATCCTCAGTATACCCCGGTCATCCATGTATAATAAAGATCACACCGTAGTACATCTTGATGTCTCTTTTATTATTACGAACACAGCGCTCACTTTCTAGTCCGACTGTTCTCCAACAACTGAAAAGACCGTGCAGCAGCGCCCATTTATATCACACAAAAAATGTAGTCGCATGTATTACACGTCACAGATGACAGGGAGTTGGGCTGCGTTCCGAATCGCATACTTCTACTACTTACTACCAGTACCTACTACAGCTGCCCTTAGAAAGTACGTACTTTGCCAGCAGTAGACATCCAATTGGGACATACTACTCTGTCATGACATTGCGCCCTGAAATCTGACGACATCCGTCGCAGTCCATAAAGCGACATTCGCCCACAGCTGTCCGCAGAGACGCGCAAGATTCGAAATGGTTGGCGCAGTAAATCCCTTGCAGATGCACGAGAACGCCATTCGTCAAGCTCGCCAGAGACGCCAATACCGTCGGAGGACAAGAGCTCTCCTGTTGTTCCTTTGCAATGTATGTAGTTTGAACTGAATTGTACATTTTAACCTGATCAAGGTATTAATCCACGTCAGTAAAATTACATAATTCATTTCAGTCATTGTCATTCTATGTCCTGTCTGCATGTGAAGCAGCCTCACATTTAACTTAGTAACGTTAGTGTAAACATTCTTGGCAATTCTGTTGTGTAACTTAGTTGACTGAACCTACATTTTACAAACTTTGATATGTGACAGTATATAATCAGATCATTGCAGTCGTAATGTAGTGTCCTTGTATCTCAAACTGGAAATAAACCATTCATGCAATTAAGTTAACTTTTTATTTCCCATTCATTTCACATGCAATCACCATACTCATATTCATAGGATGTCCACCCTACAACATATTGCCAGTTGAACCCCAATGCACCCATCCTGCAGCTCTACTTTGATGGCGTGTCCAACCTCCGCCCTGACCTCCGCCTGTCAAGACCATCCATAGCAGCACTCACAGGTGCTCTTACCCTGGAGGCTGAACATGGCTGGGAAAAAGAGCTGAAAGTCCCCATGTTCCTGTACTGGCTTGCCCATGCAGCCTCCTACAGGGTAGTCTCCAGGGCTTTCGGCATCCCCAAGACTACAGTCCACAGGACCATACACAAGGTCAGCCGGGCAGTGGTTGGGCTCCTGAAGAGGATCATCCGCTTCCCTCAACCAGACCACATTGAGGAAGTGGGTGCTGGCTTTGCCCGGCTAGCGGGCTCTCCAGCATTTCGCGTGGCAGTCGGTGCCATCGACGGCTGCCACATACGAATCAAGCCCCCTGCAGAGGATGCCAACTGCTACTTCAACAGGAAGCTGTTCGCCTCCATCCAGCTCCAGGCCATCTGTGACCATCGTGGCAGGTTCATAGATGTGTTCTGTGGTTTCCCTGGGTCTGTCCACGATGCCCGTGTGCTGAAGAACAGTCCTGTTTATTCCCAGCAGCTCTACCCACCAGAGGGAAGATGCATCCTGGGTGATGGTGGCTACCCCTGCCTGACTGCCCCGATCCGTCTGATGACGCCCTACCGTGAGCCTGTCCAGAACGCTGTGCAGGCCAGGTACAACAAGAAGCTGTCCAGAGCCAGGGGCATCATAGAGCGCTGTTTCGGAATGATGAAGACCCGTTGGCGTTCCATCTTCTTCAAGTCCCTAGAAGTGAGCCACACTTTTGCACCTGTTGTCGTCACCTGCTGCACCATCCTTCACAACCTCTGCCTAGACAACGGCGACATTGTGGAGCCTGAGGAAGATGATGATGAGGCAGGAGAGGATGGCGATGGCCCAGAACCTGGAAACAGGGATGTGGAAGAAGGTGAAGGTGTCAGAGATCTCCTGGCTGCAGCAGTGTCTGCACCACTTGACTGTGTTCCAGCTCTCAAAGAACACGACTACACGATCCAACATTAGGATACACAGCATCACACCGCATTGTTTCTTCACCAAAACCAAGCTTGATGCCTGTTAATTTGTTCTTCATTTTGTATTGTCACCCTCATTTTCCCAAGCTACCATTATGCATTATGTTTTGTTTAACACGTGTGATGTATAAATCCAATGATCAATCATAACTACATCTAATGATCAATCATGACTTGTGTATTGTGTACTGTGTAATCCACACATCACTTTGTCCCAGTTTCACCTGTAACTTTTAAGGAAAAAGTGTGTATGCTTTGAAAGACCATTTCAAGTCCAGTGGAGGCCAAGCTACCCCTGTCAGTCAACAATTATTCAACACTCAGGATACAGTATATTTGACTGATTGAGCTCTAAGAAAGCACAGGTTAGTTGGTCGAAACATTTAATGAGGCATTTTCAGCAAACAAATGAAGCTAATTAAATTAAACATGCTGCAACACAAGACAAACAAAACAAACAAAGCTAAATGATCATTTCTTGGCGAGTGCCTCCAGTAGTGCCAAAAAGCGGTCCTCTCGCCTCTCCTCTCTTGACCGAGACTCATCCTCTCTCCTCCTGGCCTCCTCGTCTCTTCTCTCCTCCCTTGTAAGTTGTATTAGTCAGGTGCACATCATACAGGTCTAATATGCACTGGAATGCAATTGCTAGCTCCCAAATGTGCATAGTACAGTAAAAAATAGAAGTAATTAAGTAAAAGACACTAAAAATTTAAAATAGAGTAAAAATACAGCACAATCTTGTTACACTGAGGGAGACTGGAGTAGTCCACACCATCTTGTATTTGTCATACCTTGTTCTGGCGGCCTCCTCTCTCCTCCTGGCCTCCTCTTCTCTTCTCTCCTCTCTCCTCCTGCTCTCCTGGTACCTCTCTTCCTCCCTAGCCCTGGCTGCCTCCTCTCTCCCCCTGGCCTCCTCATACCTTTGCCCCTCTAGTGCCTGTAGTCTTGCCTCTCTCTTTTCCGTCTCTCTAAGGTACTCCAGTACCTGGCTACTGGACTGACCTCCCTCCCTCCTTCTCTTTCGCACTCGTACAGCAGGACACTCGTCCTCCACAGGAATGGGATCAGACACAGAGGGAGTTGAGACTTCAACAGCCTCCTGGCTTGCTGATGAAATTAGCAATGGTGGGGTGATGGATGGCTTACTGCCCAATGCAGCATCCATCACCCCATACCATTTCCAGGAGGCTGCTGATGCCTCCCCTCCCTCTGTGCTGACCCCTGTTTTAGGACACTTCAAATCCTGCAAACTAGATGACAGGATTAGTTGATGACACTAAAGCATAGTAAATGGCTAATCGAAGGTATACACACAACACTGGTGACTTTGTATTTTTGTTTGAGGTTCTCCCATTTCTTTTTTATGGTGGCTGGTGTCACCTTCCCCTCCAAGCCATGCTCGACCACAAACATCCTAAGGGGACAAGGAACATGCCCAGCAATGACAAATGCTCCTTTCATCACATTTCGTAAAATAGGGTCAGGTGTTACTCACTCAAACCCCTTTATTGCTGCATTTCTCTTCCCAGTGAACAGCTCCTCCTTCTCCATCCTCCACTGGATGAGTTTCTCAGTATGTTCATCTGTCCATAACAAATTAATGATGTTTTCCAGTGAGACAAAGCAGTTGACTGACTAGTACTTCAACTACCTAGTTAACGTTAGCTGACTGACGTCCTGGATAGGCTCATGCATTATCAGCAAACTATTTTCTGGTGAGCTGAATTGGTATGTCAAACGTTCTATTAATACACCCATGGTCGTACCTTACATAGCTAGCTATACTGACTTGGCTTGCATTCTGCTTTTTGGCAAATTTGACGAATGATGAGAAGAGTGAGAGGTAACGTTGTTAACTTCAGTGCATCACATAGCTAGCTAGCTAACTAGCTGGCTAGTTGATGTTACAGAAGTAAGTGACGCTAGTAGCTACCACTATAGATACCACTAGGCCACTGGCTGAACCCTAACCCTAACCCACTATAGATACCACTAGGCCACTGGCTGAACCCTAACCCTAACCCACTATAGATACCACTAGGCCACTGGCTGAACCCTAACCCTAACCCACTATAGATACCACTAGGCCACTGGCTGAACCCTAACCCTAACCCACTATAGATACCACTAGGCCACTGGCTGAGGTTATAGGTTTACATTTGCGCTCATTTATCCACTTAGCTTCGTGCAGCAATAGTATCTTTTAATGTTTCAATTATACACACGACACGAGTCGCTACAAATATGTAGTGACGTTACTGTACTTACACTTGAATGCGCTGCCGCTGCCGCTTGCGTCCGCCATCATTGCACGTCTGTCTGCGCGCCGCAGGATTCATAATAAAGCCTCCAGCGCGACTCGCACGTGACGTAATTTACGCTGCGCACAGGATTGTGGGTCAGAATAGGCAGAGAAGCCTGCTGGCGTGCATACTGCAAAATACCACCGGATGTAGTATCACATCCTGGCATTTTTGCCATACTGCATGTGGCATACTATGTATTGGGACATTCTACATTCTGTATTGGCGTACTATATAGTAGGGTAGTATGCGATTCGGAACGCAGCCTCGGACTTGTCTCATAACATCCATTCTACGTTCTATTGAAACATCCCTATACTCAATAACATAGTATAGGACTTTATCAAATTCAACACATTGGAAACATATTTGCTACAATACATCACATGAGAACACACAACCTAACATCAAGAAACACCGTAAGAGCTACAGGAGAGATGATGGAAATAAAATGAGCTCTTACAACATACAAACTTAAACAGACCATATCAATTGGTGTATAAGAAAGCTCGCATTACCGTCGCGTTACAGCCATTCATTTCAACTACATCTAACATCAGGAGTAACATCAGCGCCATTGCGGTAGAAATGCATCAATTGAATTAAATACTTCTTAACAGTTAGATCGAAACAAATCACACAACAAACAATACCTTGTTCCCGTTCCAGCGAGGTGCTTAATGGGTTACAGGTAACAACAATGTTACAGGGAGCAAATACAGAAGGTTAGTTTACCAAAATAAAGGTCTCATAATATGAACAAACCAAAAAACAGCACTAAGAAAAATAAAGGCTTGCAGGAAGTAACTACTTAATAAATAGTCCTCACTAAGGGTTATTTACAACATGAATGAGAAATGGGTGATTTTCAATAGTATACAGTAGGGTGCTCCTACATCCATAGCACTGGTCTCCAAACGGTCTTCATCAAAACTATGTTTTGGTTGGGTTCTCTATTCAGGGACTGAGGTGGGCCTAATGTTAACGGAACGAGAAGCCAAACCGTTTCGTCAGCACTTTGAGGTTGTGTCTCAAAGTAGGCTACTTTATGAACAGAATAACAGGACCCGGGGGGCTTTAATCGGCCACACGACACCGCTCTCTCTCATGGGATCATGGGCTGTGCACTCGGGGGTCAGGAGCGCAGCGCGCCTCTGTCTTGGGCTCCTTTCAAATCCTATACAAATAAAGGTGCGTCGCCTCGTTTCAACGCCACGTTGTTCATTTTGGTTCCATCAGCTAGCTCCATGAAGTGTGACTTGGGGTTGAAAGTCTCGTCAAATCTCGTGAATTTGTTCTTCTCCGTTATGATGTGGGATGTTGCTCCACAATCTACCATTAGTCCATTTCTTTTAATATTGTCGGGGAGAAACGTGTGACTAACTTTGAATACAAACTTCTGTTCTTCCTCGTGGCCTTGTCTTTCTGCCGTTTGTTTTGCCTCATCCATGTTCTTGGGTTTGTTTTGCCTCATCCATGTTCTTGGGTTTGTTTTGCCTCATCCATGTTCTTGGGTTTTCTTCTGCACGTCTCGTCACTGTGTGTTGAGCTTCTATGGTAGTTGCACCACTTCTGTCCTGTTGTCGTTCCTTTTTGCCGGCATTCTCTGGCAATATGACCGCGGTTTCCACATCCGTAGCAAGTGACAGCAGACGATATATTCACTTTCATGACATTGTCTGATTTAGTTTTAGTGTCAAACCTTTCTGTCTCTTCATAGCTTCGTAGTCTACTCTTGAACTGGGTAAACGTTAGTTCTTCGCTGCTCTGTGTCGTGTGAATGGCGAACGGTTTGTATGACTCTGGAAGGCCCTTCAGAATCATGGCTGTTATTAGTCCATCGCTAATTACTTCTTTTGCATTTCTTGACGTGACCGCTTTCTCAGCTCGAATACTATAGTCTGTCACAGTTTCTTCTGACTCCATCTTTAGTGAAGTTAGTTCTGTATACAGGGCAATAATTCTGGGTTTACCCTGACTTGCGAAATGATCCTGTAGTATCTTGAGTGCCTTTCTGCCGTCATCCGCCGCCTCTCTCATCACCAACGATAGGCTCTTGTCATCGAGGAATTGTATCAGCTCTGCGTAGCATTCTTCATTCTTTCCTCGGTCTGGTTCGTCGGTCCTCGGTCTGGCTCGTCGGTCCTCGGTCTGGCTCGTCGGTCCTCGGTCTGGTTCGTCGGTCCTCGGTCTGGCTCGTCGGTCCTCGGTCTGGCTCGTCGGTCCTCGGTCTGGTTCGTCGGTCCTCGGTCTGGTTCGTCGGTCCTCGGTCTGGCTCGTCGGTCCTCGGTCTGGTTCGTCGGTCCTCGGTCTGGCTCGTCGGTCCTCGGTCTGGCTCGTCGGTCCTCGGTCTGGCTCGTCGGTCCTCGTTCTGGTTCGTTGGTGGAGAGTATCGTGTCCTTTAGTCCTAGCATTCTCAAGTGGCCAAGAAACTTAACTTCCCAAAGTTCAAAGTTATTTTCATCTCCGTTGAAAACTAGCCTCTGCCATCTTCCTCCCGCACCACGCCTGGGCCCATGACCCATTGAGTTTTCTTGTTTTTCATGTCCATCCTCAGTATACCCCGGTCATCCATGTATAATAAAGATCACACCGTAGTACATCTTGATGTCTCTTTTATTATTACGAACACAGTGCTCACTTTCTAGTCCGACTGTTCTCCAACAACTGAAAAGACCGTGCAGCAGCGCCCATTTATATCACACAAAAAATGTAGTCGCATGTATTACACGTCACAGATGACAGGGAGTTGGGCTGCGTTCCGAATCGCATACTTCTACTACTTACTACCAGTACCTACTACAGCTGCCCTTAGAAAGTACGTACTTTGCCAGCAGTAGACATCCAATTGGGACATACTACTCTGTCATGACATTGCGCCCTGAAATCTGACGACATCCGTCGCAGTCCATAAAGCGACATTCGCCCACAGCTGTCCGCAGAGACGCGCAAGATTCGAAATGGTTGGCGCAGTAAATCCCTTGCAGATGCACGAGAACGCCATTCGTCAAGCTCGCCAGAGACGCCAATACCGTCGGAGGACAAGAGCTCTCCTGTTGTTCCTTTGCAATGTATGTAGTTTGAACTGAATTGTACATTTTAACCTGATCAAGGTATTAATCCACGTCAGTAAAATTACATAATTCATTTCAGTCATTGTCATTCTATGTCCTGTCTGCATGTGAAGCAGCCTCACATTTAACTTAGTAACGTTAGTGTAAACATTCTTGGCAATTCTGTTGTGTAACTTAGTTGACTGAACCTACATTTTACAAACTTTGATATGTGACAGTATATAATCAGATCATTGCAGTCGTAATGTAGTGTCCTTGTATCTCAAACTGGAAATAAACCATTCATGCAATTAAGTTAACTTTTTATTTCCCATTCATTTCACATGCAATCACCATACTCATATTCATAGGATGTCCACCCTACAACATATTGCCAGTTGAACCCCAATGCACCCATCCTGCAGCTCTACTTTGATGGCGTGTCCAACCTCCGCCCTGACCTCCGCCTGACAAGAGCATCCATAGCAGCACTCACAGGTGCTCTTATCCTGGAGGCTGAACATGGCTGGGAAAAAGAGCTGAAAGTCCCCATGTTCCTGTACTGGCTTGCCCATGCAGCCTCCTACAGGGTAGTCTCCAGGGCTTTCGGCATCCCCAAGACTACAGTCCACAGGACCATACACAAGGTCAGCCGGGCAGTGGTTGGGCTCCTGAAGAGGATCATCCGCTTCCCTCAACCAGACCACATTGAGGAAGTGGGTGCTGGCTTTGCCCGGCTAGCGGGCTCTCCAGCATTTCGCGTGGCAGTCGGTGCCATCGACGGCTGCCACATACGAATCAAGCCCCCTGCAGAGGATGCCAACTGCTACTTCAACAGGAAGCTGTTCGCCTCCATCCAGCTCCAGGCCATCTGTAACCATCGTGGCAGGTTCATACAGTAGATGTGTTCTGTGGTTTCCCTGGGTCTGTCCACGATGCCCGTGTGCTGAAGAACAGTCCTGTTTATTCCCAGCAGCTCTACCCACCAGAGGGAAGATGCATCCTGGGTGATGGTGGCTACCCCTGCCTGACTGCCCCGATCCGTCTGATGACGCCCTACCGTGAGCCTGTCCAGAACGCTGTGCAGGCCAGGTACAACAAGAAGCTGTCCAGAGCCAGGGGCATCATAGAGCGCTGTTTCGGAATGATGAAGACCCGTTGGCGTTCCATCTTCTTCAAGTCCCTAGAAGTGAGCCACACTTTTGCACCTGTTGTCGTCACCTGCTGCACCATCCTTCACAACCTCTGCCTAGACAACGGCGACATTGTGGAGCCTGAGGAAGATGATGATGAGGCAGGAGAGGATGGCGATGGCCCAGAACCTGGAAACAGGGATGTGGAAGAAGGTGAAGGTGTCAGAGATCTCCTGGCTGCAGCAGTGTCTGCACCACTTGACTGTGTTCCAGCTCTCAAAGAACACGACTACACGATCCAACATTAGGATACACAGCATCACACCGCATTGTTTCTTCACCAAAACCAAGCTTGATGCCTGTTTATTTGTTCTTCATTTTGTATTGTCACCCTCATTTTCCCAAGCTACCATTATGCATTATGTTTTGTTTAACACGTGTGATGTATAAATCCAATGATCAATCATAACTACATCTAATGATCAATCATGACTTGTGTATTGTGTACTGTGTAATCCACACATCACTTTGTCCCAGTTTCACCTGTAACTTTTAAGGAAAAAGTGTGTATGCTTTGAAAGACCATTTCAAGTCCAGTGGAGGCCAAGCTACCCCTGTCAGTCAACAATTATTCAACACTCAGGATACAGTATATTTGACTGATTGAGCTCTAAGAAAGCACAGGTTAGTTGGTCGAAACATTTAATGAGGCATTTTCAGCAAACAAATGAAGCTAATTAAATTAAACATGCTGCAACACAAGACAAACAAAACAAACAAAGCTAAATGATCATTTCTTGGCGAGTGCCTCCAGTAGTGCCAAAAAGCGGTCCTCTCGCCTCTCCTCTCTTGACCGAGACTCATCCTCTCTCCTCCTGGCCTCCTCGTCTCTTCTCTCCTCCCTTGTAAGTTGTATTAGTCAGGTGCACATCATACAGGTCTAATATGCACTGGAATGCAATTGCTAGCTCCCAAATGTGCATAGTACAGTAAAAAATAGAAGTAATTAAGTAAAAGACACTAAAAATTTAAAATAGAGTAAAAATACAGCACAATCTTGTTACACTGAGGGAGACTGGAGTAGTCCACACCATCTTGTATTTGTCATACCTTGTTCTGGCTGCCTCCTCTCTCCTCCTGGCCTCCTCTTCTCTTCTCTCCTCTCTCCTCCTGCTCTCCTGGTACCTCTCTTCCTCCCTAGCCCTGGCTGCCTCCTCTCTCCCCCTGGCCTCCTCATACCTTTGCCCCTCTAGTGCCTGTAGTCTTGCCTCTCTCTTTTCCGTCTCTCTAAGGTACTCCAGTACCTGGCTACTGGACTGACCTCCCTCCCTCCTTCTCTTTCGCACTCGTACAGCAGGACACTCGTCCTCCACAGGAATGGGATCAGACACAGAGGGAGTTGAGACTTCAACAGCCTCCTGGCTTGCTGATGAAATTAGCAATGGTGGGGTGATGGATGGCTTACTGCCCAATGCAGCATCCATCACCCCATACCATTTCCAGGAGGCTACTGTTGCCTCCCCTCCCTCTGTGCTGACCCCTGTTTTAGGACACTTCAAATCCTGCAAATTAGATGACAGGATTAGTTGATGACACTAAAGCATAGTAAATGGCTAATCGAAGGTATACACACAACACTGGTGACTTTGTATTTTTGTTTGAGGTTCTCCCATTTCTTTTTTATGGTGGCTGGTGTCACCTTCCCCTCCAAGCCATGCTCGACCACAAACATCCTAAGGGGACAAGGAACATGCCCAGCAATGACAAATGCTCCTTTCATCACATTTCGTAAAATAGGGTCAGGTGTTACCCACTCAAACCCCTTTATCGCTGCATTCCTCTTCCCAGTGAACAGCTCCTCCTTCTCCATCCTCCACTGGATGAGTTGCTCAGTATGTTCATCTGTCCATAACAAATTAATGATGTTTTCCAGTGAGACAAAGCAGTTGACTGACTAGTACTTCAACTACCTAGTTAACGTTAGCTGACTGACGTCCTGGATAGGCTCGTGCATTACCAGCAAACTATTTTCTGGTGAGCTGAATTGGTATGTCAAACGTTCTATTAATACACCCATGGTCGTACCTTACATAGCTAGCTATACTGACTTGGCTTGCATTCTGCTTTTTGGCAAATTTGACGAATGATGAGAAGAGTGAGAGGTAACGTTGTTAACTTCAGTGCATCACATAGCTAGCTAGCTAACTAGCTGGCTAGTTGATGTTACAGAAGTAAGTGACGCTAGTAGCTACCACTATAGATACCACTAGGCCACTGGCTGAACCCTAACCCTAACCCACTATAGATACCACTAGGCCACTGGCTGAACCCTAACCCTAACCCACTATAGATACCACTAGGCCACTGGCTGAGGTTATAGGTTTACATTTGCGCTCATTTATCCACTTAGCTTCGTGCAGCAATAGTATCTTTTAATGTTTCAATTATACACACGACACGAGTCGCTACAAATATGTAGTGACGTTACTGTACTTACACTTGAATGCGCTGCCGCTGCCGCTTGCGTCCGCCATCATTGCACGTCTGTCTGCGCGCCGCAGGATTCATAATAAAGCCTCCAGCGCGACTCGCACGTGACGTAATTTCCGCTGCGCACAGGATTGTGGGTCAGAATAGGCAGAGAAGCCTGCTGGCTTGCATACTGCAAAATACGACCGGATGTAGTATCACATCCTGGCATTTTTGCCATACTGCATGTGGCATACTATGTATTGGGACATTCTACATTCTGTATTGGCGTACTATATAGTAGGGTAGTATGCGATTCGGAACGCAGCCTCGGACTTGTCTCATAACATCCATTCTACGTTCTATTGAAACATCCCTATACTCAATAACATAGTATAGGACTTTATCAAATTCAACACATTGGAAACATATTTGCTACAATACATCACATGAGAACACACAACCTAACATCAAGAAACACCGTAAGAGCTACAGGAGAGATGATGGAAATAAAATGAGCTCTTACAACATACAAACTTAAACAGACCATATCAATTGGTGTATAAGAAAGCTCGCATTACCGTCGCGTTACAGCCATTCATTTCAACTCCATCTAACATCAGGAGTAACATCAGCGCCATTGCGGTAGAAATGCATCAATTGAATTAAATACTTCTTAACAGTTAGATCGAAACAAATCACACAACAAACAATACCTTGTTCCCGTTCCAGCTGGGTGCTTAATGGGTTACAGGTAACAACAATGTTACAGGGAGCAAATACAGAAGGTTAGTTTACCAAAATAAAGGTCTCATAATATGAACAAACCAAAAAACAGCACTAAGAAAAATAAAGGCTTGCAGGAAGTAACTACTTAATAAATAGTCCTCACTAAGGGTTATTTACAACATGAATGAGAAATGGGTGATTTTCAATAGTATACAGTAGGGTGCTCCTACATCCATAGCACTGGTCTCCAAACGGTCTTCATCAAAACTATGTTTTGGTTGGGTTCTCTATTCAGGGACTGAGGTGGGCCTAATGTTAACGGAACGAGAAGCCAAACCGTATTGTCAGCACTTTGAGGTTGTGTCTCAAAGTAGGCTACTTTATGAACAGAATAACAGGACCCGGGGGCTTTAATCGGCCACACGACACCGCTCTCTCTCATGGGATCATGGGCTGTGCACTCGGGGGTCAGGAGCGCAGCGCGCCTCTGTCTTGGGCTCCTTTCAAATCCTACTGGCCTACGAGTAGTCTTCAAAATAACAAAACGCCCTTGAATATGAATGATTCATAGAGAGCGATTACCTTTATTTAATATCACCAATAATGCCTATCCATCTCTATCGAAAACGTGGACAATTAACGACTGGATTTAACGGACTGATTCCGACCAGCCTTTTAAGCGCACCTATTTAATTCTGAATGTGGGGGTGTATATAAATAAGGGGTATCGTTGGGTCTCAAGCAAAAAGAAAATAGCTTAAATCTATTTAAATCTAGTATACATTTATTTCAATTAGCTGGCCGCTTGGACTAGCCGTCAAGTCAGTGTTGCCGCTGTGACGTGTACACGTTACGCCGTAGTGATAGAATTATATCCGCTCTGTGACATCACGGGCACTACGGCGTAACGTGTACACGTCACAGCGGCAGGGTACATATCCTGCTGTAACAAGTGGACAAGCCTCAGTGCGGTGTTTGTGATGAGAGGAACATGCTGCTAAAGATCTATCTTGGCCAATATGTTCGCTAGTGTAATAACTGATCTTTTTAGAACCCGAGAGAGGGTGCCATTTTCAAGTAGACCTGTAAACCAAGGTCCTGAGGCGACACCCTTTCAGACCCCGTTCCTGGATCTTGATGTGAAACTCCTCTGCACGGGAGTTTTTATTGCGCTCTATGTGATCCTGAACTTGCTTTGGCTATTATATAAATGGAGAAATCGCCAAAGAAACATTAAGGTTGGTAATCAAAGTTTCATTGTACTTTAATCATTTACAATTCAAACAATTACAGAAGCTGCTCTGTCTTTATGAAGCCTTAATGAACTCAACATCCATCTTGTATTTCCTTTATAAATTTGGATGAAAACCTTGAAGACATTGATTGGTAAGTTGATAATGTTTTTTTCAGTGTATCCAACCATGTGTGTGTGTGTGTATGTGTGTGTGTGTGTGTGTCTATGTGTGTGTGTGTGTGTGTATGTATGTGTGTTTGTTTGTGCGTGCGCGTGTGCATCCATGTGTGAGATGTGTGTGTTTATGTGTAAAATGTGTGGTATGATGCATTTTGATTGTACAAGTGTACTGAAATCATCAAAAGTCATTTTATTTTATTGTATCTCAAAAGGGCCCAGCGGGACAGTGTGACAGCCCGGTGCATGCATGCATGCGAGCCATTGGGACTGCATGCGAAGATGCATGCGAGCTATTGGGACTGTCCAGGACAAGACGATCCAGGTTCTGACTCCTATGATCCGGGGGGCTGTGGACAAGACCTGGTGTCTGAGATGAGTTCATTTCACACGGCCCCGTCTGTCACCGGTTCATTTGTCACAGCCCCGTCTGTCACTGGTTCATTTGACACGGCCTCGTCTGTCACCGGCTCATTTGAAACAGCCCCATCTGTCACCGGTTCATTTGACACGGCCCCGTCCTCCTCCAAGTTCTCTCTGCGTCGGAGGCTCTCTCGCAAGAAGTGGGAGGGAGTCTATCAAGGGGCGGCCATTTCCACCTCCGACTCTCTGATGAAGAGGGCACCTGACACAGCCCCATCTGACCCAGTCCCTTCTGTCACAGCTCCATCTGTCAGTCCAACACTCTCCATGACCAGGACCAGTAGAGGACACAGCCCCGCTAGCGCCTTATCCACCCCCATGGCGTCTAGTGGTGTGCTGGTAAAGGACCAATCTGAGCTAAACGTTCCACGATCACCCGAGCCCCACTGGAGACGAGATCTGGAGCTCTCTCAGCGTCAGAGGCTCATTTGTAAGAAGTGGGAAGAAGTCTGTGAAGGAGCGACCACTTCTACCTCGGACTCTCTTATGAAGAGGGTACCTGATACAGCCCTGTCTGTAACAGGTCCATCTGTCAGTCCACCACTCTCCATGACTAGGACCAGTAGAGGACACAGCCCCGCTAGCCACCTATCCACGAACAAGGTGTGTAGTGGTGTGCTGGTAAAGGGCCAATCTAACCCGGATACTCCACGATCACCCGAGCCCCACTGGAGACGAGATCTGGAGCTCTCTCGGCGTCAGAGACTCTTTCGCAAGAAGTGGGAGGGAGTCTTTCAAGGGGCGGCCATTTCCACCTCGGACTCTATGGTTACGAGGGCTCCTGACACAGCTCCATCTGACACAGCTCCATCTGTCAGTCCACCAC
This sequence comes from Borostomias antarcticus, assembly GCF_949987555.1. Lineage (NCBI taxonomy): Eukaryota > Metazoa > Chordata > Actinopteri > Stomiiformes > Stomiidae > Borostomias > Borostomias antarcticus. Next base: position 537,129 of record NW_028176445.1, read on the forward strand.
TTTCCATGACCAGGACCAGTAGAGGACACAGCCCCACTAGCTACTTATCCACCTCCATGGCATCTAGTGGGGTGGCGCTAAAGGGACAATCTGAGCCGGACACTCCACGATCACCCGAGGCTCACTGGAGGCAAGGTCCTGAGCTCTCTCTGCGTCGGAGGCTCTTTTGTAAGGAGTGGGAAGAAGTCTGTGAAGGAGCGACCACTTCTACCTCGGACTCTCTTATGAAGAGGGTACCTGATACAGCCCTGTCTGTAACAGGTCCATCTGACACAGCCCTTTCTGTAACAGCTCCATCTGTCAGACCACCACTCGCGATCACCACCCCCATGGTGTCTAGTGGGGTGCTGGTAAAGGGACAATCTGACGCGGACGTTTCACGATCACCCAAGCCCCACTGGAGGCCATGTCCGGATCTGACTCTCCGTCGGAGGCGCATCCGTGGGCTGTGGAGACGAGCCATCCTGATGGTCCGCATCATTGGGATGCTGCTGCTGGACAGGCTGAAGGAGGTGGCTCGCAGTGAAGAGTCCCGTCAGCACATGTCACCTGATTGTGTCCAAGACCCGCTTGTCAGAGCGAGTTGCCCCTTTGTTCAAGCGTTCAAAAGAAAGCTTGCAGTCTTTGAACATGGGCTACCGGCTCTGAACCAGGAAAAATCCAAGGTCACATCCTGCTAACAGCCTGGCCGGAAACAAGACGTTCAAGACACAATACATAACAAATAACCCCACGATGACAGATAATTTCCCACGGCACACCTGACGATCTCTCACGGCACACTAGTGTGCCGCGGCACACTGGTTGAAAATCACTGATCTAGACCATCACCATCTACCCCATTGGCCTCAACATTTGGTTTGTTCAGTTTGGGGTTACTTGTTATGTCTTGTGCTTGTACTGATGTCATTCATGAATAAAGTCTCTGAACATTCTCTGCCTGTGTTTGGGTCCTATCTCCACTGTATCCCACGACTGTGCTCAGTGAGCTGCCTGGACTTCCTGTCACACACACGTACACACAGACATACACCAGCCCACTTCCGGCTTTAGGCCTGGGCCATAGCAAACACACACCAGTATTTGCCATGTCTCTCCTATGTCGTTTTTAGCTTCTCTTACTCTGAAAATGTAATTTATTGCTTTATAAATGTTCTTAGCTGGTAGACAAACATACTCCAGGAGCTTGCTCCATCAAAGCTTTATTTGTATAGCGCATTTCATACCCAGAGGCAACACAATGCGCTTTACAGAGAACAAGGGAGGTGGGCATACGACCCACCCCTACATATTCCAGAGGGAAGCAAAAAAACAGTAATCACCCGGTGGCCAGATAAGTGAGCTGTAAAAATTCTTCCCTGACCCCTCTCAACAAGGCGATCGACTCCCCCAAATGGTTCTATGTTGCTCCATATCTGAATGTCTGTGTGTCATGTGACATTACTGTTAATGACGTACTGTATTTGTGAAACTGTATAAATGTACATAACCTTTAAAGTTGTCTCATGTTTCTTTCATGCGTTATGTTGCCCAGATATGGATAAAAGACGGTTAGCTCTCTCATACTTGGGCCTCAAAAGTGCAAACTGAGATAAATCTAACGCACCTCAAGTCAAATGTACAGTGTGTGTACTTGACCTAGGTTCTCAGTTCGGACTCACAATTCTCACCACTAGAGGGCGTCACACTCCAATTAATTCACCCATTCCCCCCTCTTTCTCATTCCTGTTGTGCTGCGCCCAGGAAGAGACGGGAGTGGATGGAAGTATACCAGCCGTGCATGTTTTGAGCATGGATTGAGAAAACTAGGCTTCAGGCACAAACTTCTATAGTTGATCAGATGGTGGGGAACAGACCACAATTAAAGACTGTTTTCAAAGCAGTCAGCTTGTCACAGAGGTGCCAGGTGGTATAGACTGAAGGAGGACTGCCAGGTGGTGTAGGCTGGAGAGGAGGGCGTGGTTTGGCTACACCCTTCCATCCTGCCAGGCCAAACTGCCCTCTGTGGAGCTCTCGTCTTCAACTCAAAGCTCATTGAAGAGCCGGGGTTCCAACCAACACCCTCTCAGATAATACATCTCAGTCCTAATCTATAAACACTATTGTATGGTATAGTGATGCATCTCATCAGGTGCTCTCTGGACAGTGTGTTGTGTTCTCCAGGTGTACTTCCTGTGCTCTCCCGCCGAGAGGGACTGCATCACTGCTACATCACACACCTGACCTCTGACCTTCTCATCCTGGGACTGCATCACTGCTACATCACACACCTGACCTCTGACCTTCTCATCCTGGGACTGCATCGCTGCTACATCACACACCTGACCTCTGACCTTCTCATCCTGGGACTGCATGGTTTACAGATCGTCTTTTTGTTACTCGGTTAATCAATGTACATATAATACTCCATCTGCCTTGCCTTTTTTTCTATACATGAGCACAATAAAAAATAAATATTAAAAGTAAAGTATATCCACAACATTGGTCTGTGGTGTTTTTCCTCTCATTCAATCACAGACAGACAGGAGCCGGCGTTAAAGAAAAGAAGCACTTAAGAATGTTTATTTTTTCAACAACTGGCCAAGATACTCAGTAGAACAACATTAGAATACAGCCATTTGTAACAGGACGGAAATACTTGGATTACAGTGTAACAAACGTACAAACAAGCGTTTGGAAAATCTCTACCGGCTATTTTTGTCAGATGACGCAAACTGGCGAGTCTCTCGGCATCATTTGGTCACTAGAAAAGCAGCTGTCTGCACTCGAGGTCCTCGGGATCAACTGCTTGTGCAGCCAAAGCCTCGATTATTACCACAGGCTGCCGGCCTGTCGCTTCACTCAACAGCCATTCTGGGGAGCAGGAAGGGGATTCTCTCAGTGTAACGACACCCTGGCCCGTCTCAGTAGCCACATGGCCGGGCCCTTCTTAGAAACGGACTCCCGGAAGGCCGAAATAAATGCATTTTTATTCATAATGCAATACAACTAGGTTCACTTCTTTATGTGGCCATCAGAAGCTGTTATGCCAACGTCATAGTGAAGCTAGCATGCTAGGCTATACAATACAAAAATAAATGATTGAAGGTAAAATGCACAAAGCCAGCCAATTTACTGACCCCTGTGGAATGGATTCATAGAAACACGATGCCCTTCTGGTACGAACATGGAACACAGTCCTGAGACTATTCTGGTTCACAACAGCTGACCATGCAAATCACACTCAACTACTTAACAGTAAACATCCCTTCTGGGTCCACACTTCCTGTGTGAAGCAGCAGTGAAAGCAGCAGGAGAAGAAGAAACAGGGGCGGGGGACCTCCATTCAAGTTTGCATTAAACGTTGCCAGTGGCTGCACTGGTTGGTCCTCCTCCACACCCCTCAGCAGATGGGCTGGCTGTAGTGGACCGGCACCCCTCGCTCGCTCCTCTTTATCTCCTTCATTAAGACGGCGGCGCACGCCGACGCCGTGACCTGCGGGAGGGGAGGGGGAGTGGGAGGGGGGGGGCAAGGTCGGGGGGTTAAGCAGAGTGGGAGGGGACCAGGAGGTGCGGGAACTTTGACCCTGAACACTTTCAGGACTAGGAGGAGACAGAGAGAGGGTTAAGTAATGGAGATTCTCTGGAGTGAAGGTCATGGTGTGAAGGTCATGGTGTGAAGGTCATGGTGTGAAGGTCATGGTGTGAAGGTCATGGAGTGCAGGAGAGTGTGAGTAGTTGCTCAGCCTACTACAGTCTGAAACCCTCACCCAAGCCCTCACCCTAACCCTATAACCCTATAACCCTATAACCCTAACCCTAACCCTAACCCTAACCCTAACCCTCTAACCCTAACCCTAACCCTATAACCCTAACCCTAACCCTAGCCTACTACAGTCCGAAACCGTCACCAGAGGGTAGGGTATAAGGGGGTGGCGGGGGTGGCGGGGGGGGAGAAGGGGGTGGCGGGGGGGGAGAAGAGCACGTAGGTGGCGGAGGAGGAGGAGGAGTGGGAGCGCCAGATCTCCATCCTGAGGATTGAGCTCAACACGATGGCTGCGACCTGGGGGGGAGGGAGAGAGACGGAGGGTCATGGAGGAGGAGAGGAGGGATGGGGGGGGAGGGAGAGAGACGGAGGGTCATGGAGGAGGAGAGGAGGGGTGGGGGGAGGAGGGAGAGAGACGGAGGGTCATGGAGGAGGAGAGGAGGGATGGGGGGGAGGGAGAGAGACGGAGGGTCATGGAGGAGGAGAGGAGGGGTGGGGGGGGAGGGAGAGAGACGGAGGGTCATGGAGGAGGAGAGGAGGGGTGGGGGGGGAGGGAGAGAGACGGAGGGTCATGGAGGAGGAGAGGAGGGATGGGGGGGGGAGGGAGAGAGACGGAGGGTCATGGAGGAGGAGAGGAGGGGTGGGGGGGGAGGGAGAGAGACGGAGGGTCATGGAGGAGGAGAGGAGGGGTGGGGGGAGGAGGAGGAGGAAGAGGAGGTGACAGACAGAGAGCAAGGAGAGATTGATTGATGGAGAGAGGACAAAGGGATAGGAGATAGAGGTGATGGACAGAGAGAGCGAGAGGAGATGAAGGGAGGGAGGGAGGGAGAACAGAACGGAGGAGGAGACGGACAGAAAGAGCAAGGAGAGAGAGAGAGATGGAGGGAGAGAGAGATGGAGAGAGAAAGTGGTGAGAGAGAGAGACAGAAAGGGAGCGAGGGAAGAAAGTCATTAGATGAGGAGGTGAGATGTAAGCGACACACACAGGTAGGTAGGGGTCACGGGTCATCACACACAGGTAGGTAGGGGTCACGGGTCATCACACACAGGTAGGTAGGGGTCACGGGTCATCACACACAGGTAGGTAGGGGTCATCACACAGCAGAGGAGAGGAGAAGGGGCAACAGAGTTGGTTAGGTTAAGTAATGGAGATTCTCTGGAGTGCAGGTCATGGTGTAAAGGTCATGGTGTAAAGGTCATGGTGTGAAGGTCATGGTGTGAAGGTCATGGTGTGAAGGTCATGGAGTGCAGGAGAGTGTGAGTAGTTGCTCAGCCTACTACAGTCTGAAACCCTCACCCAAGCCCTCACCCTATAACCCTATAACCCTATAACCCTATAACCCTAACCCTAACCCTCACCCTCACCCTAACCCTATAACCCTATAACCCTAACCCTAACCCTCACCCTCACCCTAACCCTAACCCTATAACCCTAACCCTAACCCTAACCCTAACCCTAACCCTAGCCTACTACAGTCTGAAACCCTCACCCAAGCCAAGGACAGAATGAAAACATTATCCAGTCACTAAACAGTGAAAAGAAGCCAGAGGATTGAGCTGAACACAGAGGATTGAGCTGAACACAGAGGATTGAGCTGAACACAGAGGATTGAGCTGAACACAGAGGATTGAGCTGAACACAGAGGATTGAGCTGAACACAGAGGATTGAGCTGAACACAGAGGCAAACAAAGCCGGTAGTGTGCGATATGGGAGATCAGACCTGGGTATTGTATTATTTACAAATACTACTGAAATGCCCCTAGACTAATGAAACTGCCCCTAGACTAATGAAACTGCCCCTAGACTAATGAAACTGCCCCTAGACTAATGAAACTGCCCCTAGACTAATGAAACTGCCCCTAGACTAATGAAACTGCCCCCAGGTCTGCAGACAGAGGGGTTAGATGCAAGCGGAGGCAGTGGTCATGGAGACGGTCAGAGGGGTGAAGACCACGGGGTCCTGGTAAGGGTCGGGCTGGGGGGGGGAGAAGGGGGTGGCGGGGGAGAAGGGGGTGGCGGGGGAGAAGGGGGTGGCGGGGGGGGAGAGGAGCACGTAGGTGGCGGAGGAGGAGGAGGAGGAGGAGCGCCAGATCTCCGTCCTGAGGATTGAGCTCAACACGATGGCTGCGACCTGGGGGGGAGGGAGAGAGACGGAGGGTCATGGAGGAGGAGAGGAGGGATGGGGAGGAGGGAGAGAGACGGAGGGTCATGGAGGAGGAGAGGAGGGGTGGGGGAGGAGGGAGAGAGACGGAGGGTCATGGAGGAGGAGAGGAGGGATGGGGGGAGGAGGGAGAGAGACGGAGGGTCATGGAGGAGGAGAGGAGGGATGGGGGGAGGAGGGAGAGAGACGGAGGGTCATGGAGGAGGAGAGGAGGGGTGGGGGGAGGAGGGAGAGAGACGGAGGGTCATGGAGGAGGAGAGGAGGGATGGGGGGAGGAGGGAGAGAGACGGAGGGTCATGGAGGAGGAGAGGAGGGATGGGAGGAGGGAGAGATGGAGGGTCATGGAGGAGGAGAGGAGGGATGGGGAGGAGGGAGAGAGACGGAGGGTCAGGGAGGAGGAGAGGAGGGGTGGGGGGAGGAGGAGGAGGAAGAGGAGGTGACAGACAGAGAGAGCAAGGAGAGATTGATTGATGGAGAGAGGACAAACGGATAGGAGATAGAGGTGATGGACAGAGAGAGCGAGAGGAGAGATGAAGGGAGGGAGAACAGAACAGAGGAGGAGGAGACGGACAGAAAGAGCAAGGAGAGAGAGAGAGATGGAGAGAGAGAGATGGAGAGAGAGAGATGGAGAGAGAGAGATGGAGAGAGAGAGAGATGGAGAGAGAGAGATGGAGAGAGAGAGAGAGATGGAGAGAGAGAGAGATGGAGAGAGAGAGATGGAGAGAGAGAGAGAGAGAGATGGAGAGAGAGAGAGATGGAGAGAGAGAGATGGAGAGAGAGAGAGAGAGATGGAGAGAGAGAGATATGGAGAGAGAGAGAGAGATGGAGAGAGAGAGATGGAGAGAGAGAGAGATGGAGAGAGAGAGAGATGGAGAGAGAGAGAGATGGAGAGAGAGAGATGGAGAGAGAGAGAGATGGAGAGAGAGAGAGATGGAGGGGGAAAGAGGCAAGGAGGGAGACAGAAAGGGAGCGAGGGAAGAAAGTCATTAGATGAGGTGAGATGTAAGCGACACACAGGTAGGTAGGGGTCACGGGTCATCACACACAGGTAGGTAGGGGTCACAGGTCATCACACACAGGTAGGTAGGGGTCATCACACACAGGTAGGTAGCGGTTCGAATCCCGGCTCCTCCTGACCACATGTCGAAGTGCCCTTTTGAACCCCAAATTGCTCCCAGTGAGCAGGCTGGCACCTTGCATCTTGCAGCTGCCGCCATTGATGTGTGTGTGTGTGAGTGGGTGAATGAGAGGCCTTCGCTGTAAAGCGCTTTGGGTAAAAGTGTCGTCCATTTAGCA
>NW_028176445.1:544532-580404 GCF_949987555.1 Borostomias antarcticus
CCATCCATTCACCCAACTTTGTCCTGGAGCGCAGCTAGATAGACCAGGCCTGCCTTACTTGGTTCTGGAGCGTAGCTAGATAGACCAGGCCTGCCTTACTTGGTTCTGGAGCGCAGCTAGATAGACCAGGCCTGCCTTACTTGGTTCTGGAGCGTAGCTAGATAGACCAGGCCTGCCTTACTTGGTTCTGGAGCGCAGCTAGATAGACCAGGCCTGCCTTACTTGGTTCTGGAGCGCAGCTAGATAGACCAGGCCTGCCTTACTTGGTTCTGGAGCTCAGCTAGATAGACCAGGCCTGCCTTACTTGGTTCTGGAGCTCAGCTAGATAGACCAGGCCTCCTTACTTAGTCCTGGAGCTCAGCTAGATAGACCAGGCCTGCCTTACTTGGTCCTGGAGCGTAGCTAGATAGATCAGGCCTGCCTTACTTGGTTCTGGAGCGCAGCTAGATAGACCAGGCCTGCCTTACTTGGTTCTGGAGCGCAGCTAGATAGACCAGGCCTGCCTTACTTGGTTCTGGAGCGCAGCTAGATAGACCAGGCCTGCCTTACTTGGTTCTGGAGCGCAGCTAGATAGACCAGGCCTCCTTACTTAGTTCTGGAGCGCAGCTAGATAGACCAGGCCTGCCTTACTTGGTTCTGGAGCGCAGCTAGATAGACCAGGCCTGCCTTACTTGGTCCTGGAGCTCAGCTAGATAGACCAGGCCTGCCTTACTTGGTTCTGGAGCGCAGCTAGATAGACCAGGCCTCCTTACTTGGTTCTGGAGCGCAGCTAGATAGACCAGGCCTGCCTTACTTGGTTCTGGAGCGCAGCTAGATAGACCAGGCCTGCCTTACTTGGTTCTGGAGCGTAGCTAGATAGATCAGGCCTGCCTTACTTGGTCCTGGAGCGCAGCTAGATAGACCAGGCCTCCTTACTTGGTTCTGGAGCGTAGCTAGATAGACCAGGCCTGCCTTACTTGGTCCTGGAGCGCAGCTAGATAGACCAGGCCTCCTTACTTGGTCCTGGAGCGCAGCTAGATAGACCAGGCCTGCCTTACTTGGTTCATCACATCAGGTCGTCCACAGACGCGCCTCCCATCTTCCTAAATTCCTCTTCTAATTTTTTCCAGTTATCCAAACTCATATCTAATTCCTATTTTGATTTTTGATCATTGACTCACACGCGAACAAATCAATTCCTAGGCTATTGTTCAATAATAACAGATTAGGATTCAATAACCCATTCAATAGCCTAGCTCTCGTCATGGGAGCTATAACGTGAGGGAATGGATGAAGGACATAAAATAAACGGATTATTAGGACTGTATATGTGAACATTTGGACTGAATTAGATTATTGAATAGAGAATATTATTCATAAAGAAAAGGGCAGGAGAGCTGGGAAGTTCAGACAGGTGAGATGAAGGAGCTGTTTGGTCGGGAACACAAACTGAAATAGGGAGCCGACCCACGCGTATAGCGCCATAGCTCAATAAAGGCTTTTTAACTTTTTGCCAGTTACTTTTTTGAAGAGAGAAAATATTATTATTTGAAGTGTCTACTCTTGTTTGGGTTATGATTTGAAATGTCTACTTTTTTGGGGGGGGAAACCTGTAGGATAAACAGTGTTGAATACAGTTTAAGTTATAGGCTGCTTAGGATTCAACCCTCTCAAACAGTCTTGGTCATGCTCTTGCAGAAATATGTAAAACAATATCACGTACAGTGTTGTGGAGTGTGTAGCTATGTGCCTGGTGCACGCCGTGGTCATGCATGGATGGGACGTGCTTTATGACTCACCACGGACAGACAGTCCCTCTTCTCGTCACAAACGCCGTATTCACCAATCACAGCCACCAGGAGCAGCGTTGCTCCCAGAACCATCAGCACCGTCACGCCTGAGAGAGAAACGAGGGAGAGGAGGGTGGGAAGAGGAGAGAGAGAGAAACGAGGGAGAGGAGGGGGGGAAGAGGAGAGAGAGAAACGAGGGAGAGGAGGGGGGGAAGAGGAGAGAGAGAAACGAGGGAGAGGAGGGTGGGAAGAGAGAGAGAGAGAAACGAGGGAGAGGAGGGGGGGAAGAGAGAGAGAGAAACGAGGGAGAGGAGGGGGGGAAGAGGAGAGAGAGAAACGAGGGAGAGGAGGGGGGGAAGAGGAGAGAGAGAAACGAGGGAGAGGAGGGGGGGAAGAGAGAGAGAAACGAGGGAGAGGAGGGGGGGAAGAGGAGAGAGAGAAACGAGGGAGAGGAGGGGGGGAAGAGGAGAGAGAGAAACGAGGGAGAGGAGGGGGGGAAGAGGAGAGAGAGAAACGAGGGAAGGAGGGGGGAAGAGGAGAGAGAGAAACGAGGGAGAGGAGGGGGGGAAGAGGAGAGAGAGAAACGAGGGAGAGGAGGGGGGGAAGAGAGAGAGAAACGAGGGAGAGGAGGGGGGGAAGAGGAGAGAGAGAAACGAGGGAGAGGAGGGGGGGAAGAGGAGAGAGAGAAACGAGGGAGAGGAGGGTGGGAAGAGAGAGAGAAACGAGGGAGAGGAGGGGGGGAAGAGGAGAGAGAGAAACGAGGGAGAGGAGGGGGGGAAGAGGAGAGAGAGAAACGAGGGAGAGGAGGGTGGGAAGAGAGAGAGAAACGAGGGAGAGGAGGGGGGGAAGAGGAGAGAGAGAAACGAGGGAGAGGAGGGGGGGAAGAGGAGAGAGAGAAACGAGGGAGAGGAGGGGGGGAAGAGAGAGAGAAACGAGGGAGAGGAGGGGGGGAAGAGGAGAGAGAGAAACGAGGGAGAGGAGGGGGGGAAGAGGAGAGAGAGAAACGAGGGAGAGGAGGGGGGGAAGAGGAGAGAGAGAAACGAGGGAGAGGAGGGGGGGAAGAGGAGAGAGAGAAACGAGGGAGAGGAGGGTGGGAAGAGAGAGAGAAACGAGGGAGAGGAGGGGGGGAAGAGGAGAGAGAGAAACGAGGGAGAGGAGGGGGGGAAGAGGAGAGAGAGAAACGAGGGAGAGGAGGGGGGGAAGAGATTCATGCATTTACTTGCTTGTTCAGAGCCAGTGGCTATTCCTGCTTATCATGCAAATAATAATTTTCATTCAAGTCAAACAGTAAGATTTTGTATACATACTCTAAATATTGTATCATATATAAATATTGTCATATCTATTCTATCTCTTCTGTGATCTATGAAGACGTGGTGACCTACCGATGATGAACTCTGGCGTGTTGAAGTCGATGTCGAAGAAGCCTCGAGTCTCGGAGCTGAAGCGCAGCCACAGGCCCAACCCCAACATGGCCATGCCTACGAGCTGCAACGCAACACATTTATACAAGTCTGTACGTGAGACCAAGGTGGGTGAACTTGGCTGAAGGCCGAGGCCATAACAGTTCTCTATCAAAGTACGTCCATTTCAAAAGGAATTTATAATTCATTTATAATTCAGTATCTGTGGAGACAATGGCGCAAGAGCCTCTATGTAAACTCCTAGATGGAAGTTTAAAGGGGAAGGCTCTTTTTCGACAACCTGGACCTTATTTACGGCATATTATAAGACGTTTGACTCACTTTGGTGTATTTCGGAGGCCTGTAGAAGAAATTGAAAATCCAGCGGACGGAGCACCGAGAATGCAGCTTCTAAAAAATGTATTTTCTGCCACGAAACGGTTGTTTTCATCAATCTGTCTTTATGAATCGCTAGTTGTGCTTACATAGAGCGAGGGCTTGTTGTGGTTTCACATGCCTCTGTAATATGATCTTTAGAAACGAAATAAAGTTTCCCCACTTGCTCCAGCACGCATGCGCAGAGCACAGCGCGCAGACTGGCTATTCTCCGTCTGTAGGCTACACTCGCGGCTCACATTCTCTACGCTACGATCGGCTTCCATCATATTCTATCCTCAAAATCTGATAAATATTCAGCCATATTGCACACAATATTCCAGGCACCAACAAGCCGATCGTAGCGTAGAGAATGTGAGCCGCGAGTGTAGCCTACAGACGGAGAATAGCCAGTCTGCGCACTGTGCTCTGCGCATTCGTGCTGGAGCAAGTGGGGAAACTTTATTTCGTTTCTAAAGACGTTTCTAAAGATCATATTACAGAGGCATGTGAAAACCACAACAAGCCCTCGCTCTATGGAAGCACAACTAGCGATTCATAAAGACAGATTGATGAAAACAACCGTTTCGCGGCAGAAAATAGATTTTTTAGAAGCTGCATTCTCAGTGCCCCGTCCGCCGCCATTACATGGATATACTGGCTCACACTGGATTTTAAATTTCTTCTACAGGCCTCCGAACTACACCAAAGTGATCTCGGTGAGTCAAACGTCTTATAATATGTCGTAAATAAGGTCCAGGTTGTGGAAAAAGAGCATTGTCCTTTAAGGTTCTGTGTATAGGTCCTTTGTCTCGTCTATTCTTCTATCGTTTGGTATGCAGCTCTTTTAAGTGAGTCTGGAACAAAAGTTGCATTTAGTTGAATAATTCTTTAAAGTATACATTTTGTTTGATAATGCTAATGTACAGATACATTATGCTTGGCTATGCTGAGTTACGAGCACAGTATGATTGTTAGAAGAACCAAACATGCTGTTTGAAAGGCTGATTGTGATTCAGGCCACACAGCGTCTAGGCTGAACACTACCAATGATTAATTAACCCTCTCCCTCTCCCAAAAGACTTCTGGGAGGTATGTATGAGTGAATCTGGTCCTCGTATGGGAGGTATGTATGAGTGAATCTGGTCCCTCATATGGGAGGTATGTATGAGTGAATCTGGGCCCTCATATGGGAGGTATGTATGAGTGAATCTGGGCCCTCATATGGGAGGTATGTATGAGTGAATCTGGGCCCTCATATGGGAGGTATGTATGAGTGAATCTGGTCCCTCATATGGGAGGTATGTATGAGTGAATCTGGTCCCTCGTATGGGAGGTATGTATGAGTGAATCTGGGCCCTCATATGGGAGGTATGTATGAGTGAATCTGGGCCCTCATATGGGAGGTATGTATGAGTGAATCTGGTCCCTCGTATGGGAGGTATGTATGAGTGAATCTGGTCCTCGTATGGGAGGTATGTATGAGTGAATCTGGGCCCTCATATGGGAGGTATGTATGAGTGAATCTGGGCCCTCATATGGGAGGTATGTATGAGTGAATCTGGTCCCTCATATGGGAGGTATGTATGAGTGAATCTGGCCCCTCGTATGGGAGGTATGTATGAGTGAATCTGGTCCCTCGTATGGGAGGTATGTATGAGTGAATCTGGTCCCTCATATGGGAGGTATGTATGAGTGAATCTGGTCCCTCATATGGGAGGTATGTATGAGTGAATCTGGTCCCTCATATGGGAGGTATGTATGAGTGAATCTGGTCCCTCATATCACGGTCAGCTGACACCAGCCCTGGATCGAGGTGTGTGAAATGTTTAAAAACCGGGGCCTCTTGACAGAAGGCTTGACCCCGACCCTGGAGCTCGTTAACATGTCAGACAGAGAACCGCTCACCTGAACAGCCAAGACAAAACAGAGCCAGTCTGGGAGAAGAGCGCCACACTATCTACAACCCAGCAAACACGCAACGTCAGGGAGACGTTCAGATCATGTCTTAATAACGTCCGTCGGTCCAGAACCCCATTTGTACGTCTGGCTTGGACCCCTCGAAGACTTCTGTGGACGTGCAAAACAGGTCCAATATCTGAACGTTAAAAAAAAACATTCATTCTGGCTCCTAATTGGATGTCTTTGGACGTCCGAAAAAGACAAAAAAGACGTCTAAAAAAGACGTCTTTTAGACGTGTCTTTGCTCAGTGGGCAGACGCACATGTAAAACTGCAGAGCTGGGAGAAACTAAGAAACTAATTTATATATATATATTGTCTGGCCTTCTGAGTTTGAGTGGGGTTTAGTTGGGACAAAGCCATGTTCAGGCTTGCACCATCTCCACACTGAAGAGCCCACAGGAAGATGGGAAACATAGACTTTCTCCATGTAGCTCACTAGCGCAGTCTCTGCATGTCACATCATAGAAAATGTTTATTTTAAAACAAAATCAGTAATATAAAGAATTCTACAAGTTAATCCAGGCGATAGGATTGAAAACAATCTCAAGGATTTAGACAGAAGTGTGAGGACCGTTTCTCTAGGGAGGACAGAATGAGGAGGACAGAATGAGGAGGACAGAATGAGGAGGACAGAATGAGGAGGACAGAATGAGGAGGACAGAATGAGGAGGACAGAATGAGGAGGACAGCTCAGTGATTTACAGAATATGTTGGACAACGGGACAAAGCAACAGAAACGTCTAGAGTCCCATGGAGAGGATGAGTGAGAGGAGGGGGAGATACTAGAGTCCCATGGAGAGGATGAGTGAGAGGAGGGGGAGAGTCACATGGAGAGGATGAGTGAGAGGAGGGGGAGATACTAGAGTCCCATGGAGAGGATGAGTGAGAGGAGGGGGAGATACTAGAGCCCCATGGAGAGGATGAGTGAGAGGAGGGGGAGAGTCACATGGAGAGGATGAGTGAGAGGAGGGGGAGATACTAGAGTCCCATGGAGAGGATGAGTGAGAGGAGGGGGAGATACTAGAGTCCCATGGAGAGGATGAGTGAGAGGAGGGGGAGAGTCACATGGAGAGGATGAGTGAGAGGAGGGGGAGAGTCACATGGAGAGGATGAGTGAGAGGAGGGGGAGATACTAGAGCCCCATGGAGAGGATGAGTGAGAGGAGGGGGAGAGTCACATGGAGAGGATGAGTGAGAGGAGGGGGAGATACTAGAGTCCCATGGAGAGGATGAGTGAGAGGAGGGGGAGATACTAGAGTCCCATGGAGAGGATGAGTGAGAGGAGGGGGAGATACTCTGTAGTTGTATCGCCCCCTAGCGGATGTCTGAGGAGAAGCTGGGTGATATTCAGGAGGAATCATCCCAGTAGGCTATACTGAAACCTAGAGAAACGAAACTACACAATTCACCACATTTTGGCACAGAAAGGCCCATAAATGACATGTGCATGGATCCCACAACACGACACGGGTCAGATGGTGTGTTGCTTACTCTTATAATGAAGACGGATTTAAAGAACTGTAAAATAGACATGCTTGTTTACTTGGACGAAATATAAAGTCGAACAGGACAAACCACTGAGACCTCAGTCCCCCTCCCCCACCGTGAACCCCGAACCTCGACTAGGTCTGGAATCAAATCTCTATAAGATACTTACCGCGAAAAAGATGTTGAACATGATGAGAAGACATTTGCACATCTGGCCGCATCCGCCCAGACCCATGACGACCAAGTGTTGGTTCTTCTTGCACAATAATAACTCGGGTTAGATCAATGTGGGCTGGTCTCTTTCTCCGGACAGTCTTTCTCTGTGACAAATACGCGCATTGACCGTTAGCGAACCAAATTAGTATCTGATCATCCATATATATATGTATATATATATATATAGGCTACTGATCATCCATTCTCACAAACCGAATAACAGTTATTAAAACAATACCCCTAAATAAACTTAAGTAAATTGAAATAAACATGCAAGATGAAGAGCTCGATTTTCTCCCTCTTGTTCTATTTACAGTATTCCGCAGCACAATAGACATTTAGCCTAGGTCGCCATTATGCCTATTTTAATAATAATCAATGACGCAATGGTCTACCTGGAGGTTTTCGCGTTGAGCTTCAACGTTCAAGTCGCAACGTCAACGAGATGATTCAGGAATCAAAGTTTACCAGATAATCACCTGCGTTTGTGACTTATCCACGGGGAAGCCCCGCCTCTAGTTCCACCGGACAATTTGATTGGTTCAAAGTGTTGATTGATAGGACAGATAACCACTCCTCCAAGGGAAATATTGGTTCAATGTGTTGATTGACAGGACGGCCACTCCTCCAAGGGAAAGAACATAGGCTGAGATGAAGAGCACTGAATCTGATGAAATGAAACCTAAACCCACGTTCGTTCCGAGAAAGCATCTGACTACAATAGACCATCCAACTGTCCATTAACTAACTAGCCATTAACTAAAAGACAACCAGACATTTAAGACATACAAGCAAGTCAGCACACCAATAGACATCCAGTCAGGCCGGCAGGGCTACATGTCAACAATGGATTAGCAGGCAAACATGCAAGGAGCAGTCTTAGTCTTTGTGTTGTATAATTAATCTACTAGTTATTGAGTAGAGACGGGGGACAACAGGCCTAAAGTAACAAACAGAACCAGGCCAGGTCAAGCCTGGCTTATGTGCGAGGCTGAATTGAAATGACATGAAATAATGTTGAATAAAGTGAAGTGAAATAATGTAATAAAGATAGGTCTTGTCGCCTGGACACATCAGTTCCAATGCTTCCAATGCTAATCCAGCACAATGAGAGCTGGATAGCCAGTTAGCTCATGAGCTCACAACAACTAGCAGCAGCTTCCATAACATTAATGGTAGCGGTCAGTGGCTAAAGCAGTTACACTGATGATTCCGGTAAAGTTAGCTATTTTGCTGCAATTGGTTCAACTTCTGTTTCTGGACAAAGGTAAGGGATAAACCAGATAACACAAGGCTAGCGGACCTACAGCGGGTCCCCGATGGACGAGTTGGCAGACCTCCGGCGAAATATAACACAAGGCTAGCGGACCTACAGCGGGATGCTCCACCACCATTCCACCGGTAGTTAATTGTCTATATCCTAGGCCCATTGGCTGTGGGGTCTGTGGCGTGGTGGCGAGACTCCGCCCCCTTGAGTCAGAGCAGTTTGGGTGTAGTGCAGTTACTTCCAGGCAATCTCCATACACCCACTGGTGAAAACCG
The DNA here is from genome assembly GCF_949987555.1 of Borostomias antarcticus. Lineage (NCBI taxonomy): Eukaryota > Metazoa > Chordata > Actinopteri > Stomiiformes > Stomiidae > Borostomias > Borostomias antarcticus. The sequence goes on from NW_028176445.1 coordinate 553,289, forward strand.
TGTGTCTCTAGCCCGCTCAGGGGCTGAGTTGTGGAGTTCCTGGCATGGATAGTGGCGTGGTGGCGAGACTCCGCCCACTTGGGTCAGAGCTGATTGAGCGCAGTACAGTGACCTCTGGTCAATCTCCTTTCACCCATTGGCGAAGACCGTGGGTCTCTAGCCCACTCGGGCTGATTTGTGCGATCCTTGGCGTGGATAGTGGCGTGATGGCGAGACTCCGCCCCCTCAGTCGTGGACAGTGTACCTCTCTCCGGGCCACTCACCGGGTGTCTCTAGCCCACTCGAGGGCTGAGTTGTGGGGTCCGTGGTGTGGTGGCGAGACTCCGCCCCCTCGTGTCATATTGGGTCGGCGGCAGTGGAGCCCTCTCCGGGCTACCCACCTGCGGTACGGTAAATGCTCTTGTGGTAGCAACATAGAGCTGCAGGTTCTGGAACCACTGACCGTGTCCGAAATGCCTGCTACCTGCTATATAGCAGGCGAGAGGTAGCATGCTACTTAGTACCTACTACTCCACAAAAACGATATAGCAGGCGAGAAAATGTAGCCAGCTACTCGAGTCAGGTGACGGGAATGCGTGGGTTACGTCGTTACGCTCCACTGGCTGGCTAACTTAGCCGGTAACGTTGCGTTTCCATGGGTACAGGGCTACTAGTTAGCTACGACAATGAGTTCTTGAAATCAAAATTTTACCTCACATATAAACACAAAACTGCATTTGTAGCTCTGTGTGGTTATAACTAAGTTATTTGACATAAAAAAAAAATCATCTACAAATTTAGCCAATACTTATATTTAAAAACTCCTTCGCTCTGACAGTCACCGGCGTCGGCCATGACAGCTGTCCTGAAAATTTAGCTGAACAGTGACGTAGCATCCGGAATAGCATGCTCTGGACTATGTTACGTTTTTCGCTGTTTTTTTCGCCAATATAGCAGGCGAGGTAGCAGGCGAGAATAGCAGGCGAGAGGTAGCAGGCATAGTTTTGAAGTAACATGCTACTTCTCGCCTGCTATATAGCAGGTAGCAGGCATTTCGGACACGGCCACTGTCTATCTAAGCCTGTTGCTGCCCTCCTGTGGCCGAAAACGGTAAATGCTCTTGTGGTAGCAACATAAAACTGCAGGTTCTGGGACCACTGCCTCTTGTGGTAGCAACATAGAACTGCAGGTCAACAACGGGACGGAGGCACACGGGGAGGGACAACTACTGGACATTTGCTATCCTAGGTGCGCTAGCTTACAGCCACGCACAAAAAACAGTATTAAGCGAACAGAAAAGAAAGAAAAATGTGAATCAGTGACAGTAAGTTTTACATTACATTACAATCATGCTCACACAACTGATTGACAATAAGCCATTGTTGTAGTAGAGAGACAGAGCCATGTAAGGTGACTTTGTGGAATGTGTTCCTGTTTTGGGGGAGAGGAGAGAACCGCCTTTCTGAGAGGATGTGCAGGTAATAAAATAGATAAGGAATGGTTGGGAGCGACTGATGATGATGTCACTTTGGGGTTCGGTATGTCTGTTTGTGTCTCTGAACCAAACCTTGTATTTCTTTTTTTCCTGTTCTCTGGAGGTTAAGCATACCTGTGTTAAGCATACCTGTGTAAGCTTACAAGTAAAATCCCCTAAATGTGCATTGGTCTCTGGAATATTTACTCAAAGATTGACTAGGACCAGTCAACCTAGAACTAGACTCTTGAGGTCAAGAGAATATGTTAAACGGTGTTTAAAATGTGTTGTTCTACTGCCAATCTGAAAGACAATGGGCCAGTACTGACCCCCCCCCCGTGACTCCATCCACTAACTCCAGTCCATCAGCTCCTCCTCCCCCACCCCAGCAGGGGCCCGGCCCCCCCATACCTGCCCCCCTCAGAGGCCCCCCCGTCCCCTACTGTACCACACTGACGAATGAGAGACGTTAGCAGGTTGTTCAAGACACACAACCCCCACAAAGCTACTGGATCAGACTCTGTCTCTGTAAATGTAAGACCATGTGAAATCACTCGGTCTGAGGAGCAAGTCCAGCAAACAGTAGAAGCCGAGTTTTATCAACCCATTTCAGCTTGAGACTTCTCAGCCCTTGACAAGTGTGACGTCAGGAGCAGCTGTGCCAGAAGAGCTGTGATGTACTGAATGCCCTGAAAAATGGCAAAACTCAAAAAGAAGCGTTCATCCGCGATCGACTTCAAACCAAAAAATCTCATTCATTTTCTTTGAAAAGGAAGCTTGTGGCATCAAACCAGGAAGTGATCCGGTACAAGGCCACAAGTGGGTTAATCTTTCAGATCTTCATCAAATCACAACTACTTCAGTCACAAATAAGCATCTCTGACCTAACGACCTATCCCTTGACTCTGAAGCCAAAATCCATCTCAACAATCGATGGCTTTTTCCGCAAAAAACAACAAAGCAAAAGGAATGAACTACATGATCAAAGATGCTGAGAATGTGCAACTTCCTTCTCCTAGCCATGTGCTCTGATTCAAGATGGAAACTCTTCATTCTAGATGTGCAATGTACCACAGACAATGAAGACTATATCAGAGCGCACATTCAAAAGTTTACCTGCTGCAGCTGAAACAGTATTCAGCACAGAGACCGACGCTGACCGTCTTTATTCACCCAATCAGCTGAGAGGGATCGTGAACGTTTTATGGTTAATGGGCAGAAGTTTCACCGACATGCTCCTGCTGATTGGAATGGATTTCTCACAAATGATGAAAACAAGAAGGCACTCATTCATTTCCTTCTGAATCCCTGGAGCTCTGAAGATATGATGGAAGACATCCTCCAAACGCCTGTCATTTTCATAGAGGCGGGTCAAGCTTTCAAGATAGAATGTAATGCTGGAGCGATGTCAAAAGAACTTCTACCTGAGATATGGTCAAACCATGAAGAGACAGATGTGAGGGTAATCATTTACATGCAGGACATCCAAACTAAAATGCCTCACATCAGAGTCCAAGCCACAGACTGCACACTAGTAATCTTTACTCATTGTGTTGCCTGGACTTTGTTCTTTAATTCATCTCATATTTGGTTACCTGGTTTTGTGTGACTGCACCCTCCTTTTCTCTCAAATCTGTTTGTTTTATGTTGCACCCTGATACCCTGGTACACCTGGGGGCGTAGCATCAGTCAGTTTCATGTAATTCACTTCAGATAGTATAGCAGTACATTACTCATGTCTCAGCTCTTGTTTCAGATATTGTTTAGATGCGAGACATATGCTTCATCCCATTTGGAAGGGTAATGCTGGCAAGTTCTGTTTTCTCTGATTTGAGGTACAGTGGAGAACTTTGGTCATAGCAGGTGTAATCTTCTGGATAGAAAGGTCATCTTGGACTTAAAATGAAGCTTATAAACGTGGGAAGTTTTTCATATACATGTGAGGCAGTGACATGTATATAGAAAATGATCACTTTTGATGACAATTTGTCAGGCGAACAGACTTTTTTTTTTGTCTTTTGGGGGATGTTGATGGTGATACTTGAAAATAGAAAGGCAGCAAGGCAGAGCCCCAGAGTCGTATTCTGCTAGTTTCCTCTATGTGTCAGGATACACCGTGCAGAATTTCAGACTTATTGGACCATTTTTGCAGTTGTAGTACCTTAATATTTGCAATTACATCATTTCGCCAGAAGCTTTTCCCAAAAAGTTTTTTTTTGGCCCCTGAGACCAAACGGCCCCGAGTTGGGAATGGAGGTGATCAACTTGTGATGGTCCAAGGTACGAGATAACAGGATATAATAGTGGGAAAAAAGGTAGCAAAAAACCTTCCGAGGGGTGGACCTGGCTCCCGGCCTAATGTACTGACTCTAGCCTATAGGCTGCACTTAGCCAGGACATCCACCAGGGGTCGCAGTATGACCATATCATTATCAGCCCCAGGGTGGCACGACGGCTTTAGTTTTACTAACCTGGACCATAAATTAATCTTTATGCTATTCCTGTCGCCAGGAACATTTTTGGGTTTTATTCAACACATGTTCCCTAATATTTGTTGTGATTAAGTTAATTTTATGTCTTTTAGCCTACTTTTACAAGTGCTGTCTGCCTACCCCACTTCCGTCGTCGACTTTACTATCACCCATATCATAGTTTGTAGTCTAAGAGAACAACACGTAAACAACAACACCCAAATATATAAAAAATAGTTGCGCTCAGTGAGTCAAGGTAAGGTGCTGGACAGGGGGAACGGCCAGCCGTAAAAGAAGGAGAATGTATAGTTTAGTGCAGACCTCAGATCAGTCAAAAGACCACCAGGCTCTGGCCGTGGGCACGTGAGCTGTACAAGACATCTGAACGCAGATCAGTTCCACAGTCCAACCAGACCAATCAGGACGACAGAGGAAATCGTGTTCCCGAGTCCCGACCATTAGCTAGCCAAGGGAGGTAAAGTTGGTTTCATATTGGATATTAAACAGACATTCAGATTCAGCTTTTGACCCTTAGTTAGGGGCCGAGGTAAAAGTACAACAATAACCAGTGGCGTGGTGGGTCCTAGAACCGGGTAAGCCAGGGCCAGCGAAGCACGCACGCGCTGCGCACGATTTCAAAGCATGGCCTGATGGGAGGTTTCACAGCACCAGAAGGGCGCTGAGCAGTGGCATTTTTATATGTAAAAAACATACAGGAAAACTACAGTAGGCAAGGCTACTGATGTTTTTTAACACGTCAACAAAGGCCAATAATTTGAGAGCGAGCGAATAAGAGGGCAATATTTAGGCCGAAACAACCAAGCTTTTAGGGACACACTAAATAAATGACAGAGCCAATGAGCCATTATATGACAACAATAAGCACCACGAAGAGATATGACAGGACGATAAGGGCACAGCACTCAATAGCCTACGCCCCTACAGTGTTTAGCTATTACTAGCCTACTAGCCCTAGTATTAGCCCACCGCTCCAGGAAGCAAAGTTCACGCTCTCGAGTGCTGATTAAATCTAGGCCAAGCAAAACGCACAGCCATAACAACGGGGCCTCATTTATCAAAAAGGGTGTTAATTCAGGTATAAAAGATGGCGTACACCGAAAACGAGAAAAAGGCGGACTGCCGCGTACGCCGAGAATATTTTCCTCTTTACTGTTTGCCAAAGTATTTATGTCATTGTAGCACCTTAATATTGCCATTTACATAATTTTGCCAGGACCTTGTCCCAAAAAGCCCCCCCCCCCCCCCCCCCCCCGGGTTCCAAATGGGGCCAAGTTGGGGGTGCTCATTATCAACTGGTGATGGCCCAAGTTCAAGGTGATGGCCCAACAAATAACAGTGAAAAAAAAAGTTAGCAGAAAACCTCCTGAGGGCTGGACCTGGCTCCTGGCCTACACCGGGTCATAACCTCCTGAGGGCTGGACCTGGCTCCTGGCCTACACCGGGTCATACCAAACACCTCCTGAGGGCTGGACCTGGCTCCTGGCCAACACCGGGTCATACCAAACACCTCCTGAGGGCTGGACCTGGCTCCTGGCCAACACCGGGTCATACCAAACACCTCCTGAGGGCTGGACCTGGCTCCTGGCCAACACCGGGTCATACCAAACACCTCCTGAGGGCTGGACCTGGCTCCTGGCCTACACCGGGTCATAACCTCCTGAGGGCTGGACCTGGCTCCTGGCCTACACCGGGTCATAACCTCCTGAGGGCTGGACCTGGCTCCTGGCCTACACCGGGTCATACCAAACAACTTTCTGAATTCCGAAAAGCTGAAGAAACTATTTTATTTTGATGGATTCAAATGTGTTGCATGTTTCTGAAGGCATACATACAGGAAATGTGCTGCAAAGACAGGAATTCTGTTGCAAGGGTGGAGCAGGCAGTTATTAGCTGTTAGTAGAAGCTAGCCCAACTTGTGATATTCCCACTATTTCTTTCTTTCATTCTTTCTTTCTTTCTTTCTTTCTTTCTTTCTTTCTTTCTTTCTTTCTTTCTTTCTTTCTTTCTTTCTTTCTTTCTTTCTTTCTTATTATTCTCCCCAGTTTTTGTCTCCTTAACTACTTCTTCATATTTTGTGCTAGAAACTTCATTCAAACTTTAAAATGTTCATAATGTTTAGCTCTTTAATGGATCCATTCAGATTTTTTATAGTTTTTATAGTTTTTTAGAAATTTAACTTTTAAAACTATTTTTTGTCCCATTGAAACTGCTTGAAACTGCTTTTGGAATGTTCAGAAACTTTATGTTTTTAGAGTGGTGGCAGCAGTTGCTCTGAAAATATTCACACATTTTATAAACTGCTGGCACTCCTACAATTTTGACAGCTCACACACATATTATATATCATTAATGTTCACACAACTGTGCTGATTCGTACAATGTAAGTATCTAAGCTGTGTGACTTCCAGTTTTCACTCTATGACGATTTGTTCGGCAACTGCGCTCCTCATTGAAACTTATGGCGCTGCACTCTAGCTTTTGTGCTGCTAATTCTGAATTCATATCCATTTTCTAACTTGTCACCATGGCTACAGTTTTTACGCTACATAGGCATATTCTACATTAAAATGTTCAGCAAGTTCCCATGATTCCTACGGTGTCAATATCTAAGCTGTAGCATTTATACTTTTTGAGAGAGAGCTGTCTGAAGTCAGCATGCATTCCTATTGAAGTTAATGAGAGATGTTCAGAATGTCAGTTGGGATTTGAATTTTGGGACACAAGCTGGCTCTCTTAAAGGTACAGGCACACTTTTATGACTACAGTGGTAGCATCACACCACAGACCACACAACTCCCCTGAGTGTGGTAGAGACACACGGTCTTCACTGATGAAGGCAGGTGGGTGGCCCAGAGAGGGCTACACTGTCCCCGACCTGCTATGTCATGAGGGGGCGGAGTCTCGCCATCACGCCACGGACCCCTCAACTCAGCCTCTGATGAGCTAGAGACACAAGGTCTGTGCCGGTGGGTGCACAGAGATTGCCCGGAGGTCACTGCACTGCCCTCGACCTGCTGTGATCCAAGGGGGCGGAGTCTCCCCACCACGCCACGGGCCCCACAACTCAGCCCCTGAGTGGGCTAGAGACACACAGTCTTCACCAGTCAGGGAAGGTGGGTGGCCCAGAGTGGGGTACACTGTCCGTGACCGGCTCTGACCCGAGGGGGCGGAGTTTCATCACCACGCCACTATCCACGCCATGGAAACCACAACTCAGCCCCTGAGTGGGCTAGAGACAAACGGTCTTTGCCGTTGGGTACATGGAGATTACCCGGAGGTCAATGCCCTGCCCCCGACCCGATGTGATCTGAGGGGGCGGAGTTTCACCACAACGCCACTGTCCATGCCACAGGCCCCACAACTCAGCCCCTGAGTGGACTAGAGAAACACGGTCTTCACCAGTGAGGGCAGGTAGGTTTCCCAGAGAGGGGTACACTGTCCCCGACCAGCTCTGACCTGAGAGGGTGGAGTTTCGCCACCACACTACTGTCCACGCCATGCACCCCACAATTCAGCCCCTGAATGGGCTAGAGATACAAGGTCTTCGCCAGTGGGTGCATGGAGATTGCCCAGTCCATAGTAGTTCTAGCAGCAGCTGTTACATAGAGCTGGGCCAGCTAGCCCACCTCACATCTTCTCCAGGAAATGTACTTTCTAGTTAGTTATTGTATTTTATTAGGATATTATAAATTAATATTTTTACATGTAGGCCCTATGCCTCATTTGGCCCAGTGGGCAGCTTCCATATGATTTATGTTTTTATCCTTCTCCTTTTAAGTAAAGCACTATGTGCTACATTGATTTGTATGAATTGAGCTATATAAATAAAATGACATTGACCTACATGATCCTGTTTTTCCAGGCCTATAGCCTACATCCATCGAAACAATTTAAATATGTTAAATTGCTTGCACTGCCATTACATAATTTAATTTCATCATAATCATCTTTGTGGGCCTATTCACCTTATTCACCTCAGGTCAGTCTGACGTAATTGGGGGTGGGGATGCAGAAGTGCCTGTTGACTTCCGCTGATGCAGTCAGCTGCATTCACTCCCATGTATTTCCAAACGCGAAAACAACGGCAGTGAAAAACAATAAGAGTCTGGTAATGATGAGTTTGTAACCCCGATAGTGTATTCAGCCTGTTATTTTGACTATTTCGGTTCTTGAAGTGGTGTTTTTACAGTGAACTTTTAACATTGAAGTCAACGGGCACTTCCGCATCCGCACCCCCAATTACGTCAGACTGACCAATATGGCTGCCAGGTGAATAAGGCGAATAGAAGGCCTATAATCCAAATAAAAATAACACACATGTAGGCTACACGCAATGGCATGGCAAATGCGCTCCACATTCATTTATCTCCTGAATTGAAAAATGTAACCTAAAGGTAAATAAAAAGCAACAAAAACAACAAGATTAAAACAACTAGGCCTATATATTTCAACTTGTAAGAAGCTACTACATTTTCTATGACAATGCTTCTTCTTTGTCTTGTTGGCTATGAAATTGTAATGAAAATTATGCTAGTGCCTTCTGCAATAAAATTATGGCCAAAACAAAGTTATGAAAACAAGGATGTTTGACATTTGACCTGTTTGGCATGTCAATAGGACCTATTGATATGTATGTCTGAAGAAGAGCAGTGGCTCGAAACGTCACCAGAATAAATTCATGAGAAAGGAGGTACAGTGTGTGGATCTTCTATTTTTCTGATATCCTACTTGTCTTTTGGATCCAGCACCCGCCTGAAAAGGTTTGAGTTGATGTGCGTGCCTAACTTTTTATCTGACATGTTTGTCTTAAAGGTGCAGTTAGATTTTTTTCGGCCACTAGATGGGGCAGTGGTGCAGCGTATCAGATATAAACAAGTGGGCTCATAATAAAAATAAATTCTGCATTTGCTCCACAGGCACGACACCGTTGGCTATATTTTCTGTACAGATAGTTATGACTCCCCTGGACCTATTCATTGTGTATATTGTTTTTTTTTTGTTTTTTTTATAAAAAGTGCAGTAAATTGAACAGAGCACCTTTAACATAATCCATAAAATTAGGAAACAATTAAAAACAATTCATAATTTTATAACTTGGCACTTTGGCGGCCCCTCTGGTTGTGATAAAATCGGCACTGCATTTTAAGAACCACACTTCCCACAATCTCTCACTCACTCGCTGTAGTCATGGGAAAAAAATATGATAACAAACGTGCATACAGCAGACTGGATCGGAAGATTGTAGCTACTTCAATGGACTTTCTGGAAGGATGGCTTCAATGCAGGTTAATACCGGTCTTCTTTCTTTTATGTGCATGTTGATAAATTACATTGAGTAAAATGTTTGTTGTCTTCCTGATATTGTGACACGCAAAACGCATCACTACACCCCCCGGTGTACTAGCCAGTACACCAAAATTCTAAAATAATAAATTCACTGGGTCTCGTGCAGTCTCATGTCACGAAAAAGATTTTTGGGATTAGGCTAAGGCTAATTCATAAACTAATAGCAAGTAAATGTGAATATTGAACTATAAAAAAGTTATCTAATTGAGCCTTAAGAGGCCGACTTTGCAAGCAAGGGAGAGAGAGGCTGCATGCCTGTGTGTGGGACTGAGAGCTCAGCTCTCCTACAATTGTAAAATCACATTCAGGGCTGAAAAGTTCTGTTTTTGTAATTCAAAATGCTCCCTTATATCTAGCCTAATACAATCTAATACAATCTACCAATGAGATGTTACCCATTTTAAACACCACACTAATGAAAGGATATCTGTATTAATACCGCCCCTTGACACGACATTGGCTGAAGCCTTGTCTGATTCTATTGGCTGAAGCCTGGTCTGATTCTATTGGCTGAAGCCTTGTCTGATTCTATTGGCTGAAGCCTTGTCTGATTCTATTGGCTGAAGCCTGGTCTGATTCTATTGGCTGAAGCCTTGTCTGATTCTATTGGCTGAAGCCTTGTCTGATTCTATTGGCTGAAGCCTTGTCTGATTCTATTGGCTGAAGCCTTGTCTGATTCTATTGGCTGAAGCCTGGTCTGATTCTATTGGCTGAAGCCTTGTCTGATTCTATTGGCTGAAGCCTTGTCTGATTCTATTGGCTGAAGCCTGGTCTGATTCTATTGGCTGAAGCCTGGTCTGATTCTATTGGCTGAAGCCTTGTCTGATTCTACTGACTGAAGCCTTGTCTGATTCTATTGGCTGCTGGAGGAAAGGGGTTGCATCCATGGAGAAAGCCTTGAGGGCAGACTTGTCCCATATGTGCCGAATGTGAATGTCTGTCGAATGTCCAACATGAAACCAAGTCCACCTCAGTAGCTAGCCAGTAGGCTACACGTTCCCCAGACCCAACATGAAACCAAGTCCACCTCAGTAGCTAGCCAGTACCCAGACCCAGCAGGACGCATAACGGGGAAGAAAGGGGACCGAAGGAAGAGGTGTTGGACGCACGGGAAGGGCTCGCTAGCTAAGTCTCATGTGGAGAGAAGGGATTATTATCTTGCGTAGAAGGAGACGAGATACGTATGATTTACAACATTTTGTATAATCGTCGGGAGGAGTAAGTTAACGATATCTTGAGCCAGCCAGCCAGCAGATAGCGGAATGTGTAACGTTAGCGAGCTAGCTAGATAGCTAATTAGCTTGCTGGACAGACATTTGCATTTTTCTTTCTTTTTTTTTTTCTTCGTTCTCTTGCATTAGCCAAACCAGCTACGCATTTTATTTTTTGATATGACGTAATGACGTAACGTTTCTATACAGTGAGGTGTTTTTGTTCTGGTGGTGTGTGCGCGAGACACACATGGCCGTGATGTTCAGTCGTGATTAGAGAGACTAGCTGAGGCAAAGAGAGACTAGCTGAGGCAAAGAGAGACTAGCTGAGGCAAAGAGAGACTAGCTGAGGCAAAGAGAGACTAGCTGAGGCAAAGAGAGACTAGCTAAGGCAAAGAGAGACTAGCTGAGGCAAAGAGAGACTAGCTGAGGCAAAGAGACTAGCTGAGGCAAAGAGAGACTAGCTGAGGCAAAGAGAGACTAGCTGAGGCAAAGAGAGACTAGCTGAGGCAAAGAGAGACTAGCTGAGGCAAAGAGAGAGACTAGCTGAGGCAAAGAGAGACTAGCTGAGGCAAAGAGAGACTAGCTGAGGCAAAGAGAGAGACTAGCTGAGGCAAAGAGAGACTAGCTGAGGCAAAGAGAGACTAGCTGAGGCAAAGAGAGAGACTAGCTGAGGCAGTTTAACGGCTATTTTCAAATTTGCTCGCTATTCGAACACTGGACAAAACGCTCGAGCGAGTCAAAATTAAAAAAAAATCCCAACGGCTTTTTCAGAACGGATACTCTGAGCCGTCCTCTGAGCCGTCCGATGTTAATGTCGACCGACGTCGCATCTATAATGCTCCCCGTTAACCGGGGGTTATTGGACCGGGACCGGGAACGGGACATTGACCCAGAGACCGGACCCCTCGCAGACACGGCCGGGGGTCGGGGTATGAAACGAGCAGACCCAGAACCCGAGGCGCAGACAGCGGCAGCTCTGGCTGAACCAGCCGGGGCGGAGCTCAAGCGGCCGCGGACAGACGGCTCCGGGGCGGTCGGGGACGTTGGACAGGTAAGAAGCCACGACGTGTAAAAAACAAAATGTTGTCTCTCTGCTCAACCACACCGTGAGAGATGACCACACGGGTTTGTAAGGTTACCCCTTTATTGGGGATGGCCAGGCGTCTAGCTACAGGAACTCATCCAGTGTGAATCATCCTAGTGGGATTCATCCTAGTGGGATTCATCCTAGTGGCACTCATCCTAGTGGGATTCATCCTAGTGGGATTCATCCTAGTGGGATTCATCCTAGTGGCACTCATCCTAGAGGCACTCATCCTAGTGGGATTCATCCTAGTGGCACTCATCCTAGTGGCACTCATCCTAGTGGGATTCATCCTAGAGGCACTCATCCTAGTGGGATTCATCCTAGTGGCACTCATCCTAGTGGGATTCATCCTAGAGGCACTCATCCTAGTGGGATTCATCCTAGAGGCACTCATCCTAGTGGGATTCATCCTAGAGGCACTCATCCTAGTGGGATTCATCCTAGAGGCACTCATCCTAGTGGGATTCATCCTAGAGGAACGCTCCTTTTGTTTGAAGAGAGCTTCAGTGGGTCATGATGCTGGACTGACGGGCCTCTTTCTCCTCCTCGATACCCCTCTCCTCGATACCCCTCTCCTCGATACCCCTCTCCTCGATACCCCTCTCCTCCTCGATACCCCTCTCTCCTCCTCGATACCCCTCTCTCCTCCTCGATACCCCTCTCTCCTCCTCGATACCCCTCTCTCCTCCTCGATACCCCTCTCTCCTCCTCGATACCCCTCTCTTTCAAACACATCTACAGTCTGTATCTCTTCTGAAACGTGCATCACAATCTGAATTGATATCATTGTGATAGTAAATAGTGTGGGGTTATTGTAAATAGTGCGGGGTTATTGTAAATAGTGCGGGGTTATTGTAAATAGTGTGGGGTTATTGTAAATAGTGTGGGGTTATTGTAAATAGTGTGGGGTTATTGTAAATAGTGTGGGGTTATTGTAAATAGTGTGGGGTTATTGTAAATAGTGTGGGGTTATTGTAAATAGTGTGGGGTTATTGTAAATAGTGTGGGGTTATTGTAAATAGTGTGGGGTTATTGTAAATAGTGCGGGGTTATAGTAAATAGTGCGGGTTATGGGTTATTGTGCTGCTCGTTCATCATGACCGGGCGAGACAAAGGTAATATGATCCAGCTGCTGGGCTCCGTTGCAAGGATGGAGCAGCCAGCCAGACACGTCCCCCCCCCCCCTCTCACTGAGGAGGACATTGCATGCTTTTTGCCCCTCATCAAATGATCCAGTGGAATATGCCGAGAGTCTCTCTCTCTCTCTCTCTCTCTCTCTCTCTCTCTCTCTCTCTCCACACACACACAGTATCAAAGCCATAGATCCCTACGCCTGCCTGCCTAGGCTCAGATGTGCCCCCTGATTGTCGCTAGGTGTTAAAAGAGGGGAGGAGAGAGAGAGACAGACGGGGATGGGGGGATGGGTCATCACGGGAGAGACAAAGAACAGATCCCCCTCTCTATAGAAGGCAGGAGGAGGAAGAGGTCTGTGGGGATACCGCCCGATATGGGTCTTCGTCTGACGACCCTGGCCCCCGACGCAGCGTAGCGATTGGTGTAACACACACACACACATCTGCGCATGTACTAAAGCACACGTGCGCATGCATAGATAGATATGGACTTTAAGAATCCCTGTAGGAGGAAATTTGCCGTTTCAGCAGTAGGAAATTTACAGCAAAAGCTTTGGAAATACAGAATATAGAATATACACAGTAACAAAGTTTAAATAAAAAGAGAAAGGAATATATACATGCATACATACATCCAGACTGTATAGTTATGTATATTATATAATACTCATACATACATAAATACATGCATACATGCATACATGCATACATACATACATACATACATACATACATACATACATACATACATACATACACAACATGCAGGAATGCTTAGGTACTGTGATTCATTGAAGCTTGGATGTTCGCGCACACACACACTCTCTTTCTCCCTCTATTTCTCTATATCTCTAGCATTACGCAAGGTACAGTACGCAAGGTACAGTACGCAAGGTACAGTACGCAAGGCCAGTAGAATTTCGCTGACGTCCGCCATTTTCGACAGGGGCAACCATACTTGGTTCCAGGTCGTGAGTGGGTAATTGAATCCCGGGGCGCCAGGTTTGGAGAACCCCCCCTTCCCTCGGATGCTCATACGGCCACGGCTGCTGACCTACTGCAATGACAGGCAGGCAGTAAAGCTTTTAATGCGTCACACTGAAAATGCCACTGAGAGGAGGAGGGGTCTGACCGGAGCGGGACACCAATGATGTGACAACAAACAGAAGGGACATTTTAGGCCGGCCCCGCCAATCAGATGCATCAATCATCGACCACTGTGGGGTCAGGCTGGAAATACGCCCATGGGGGAGAGAGAGGGGGGGGGGTGTCGCAACAGAGAGCAATAAACCAGGGATAGAAGGGAAACGAGGGAAGGAGAGAGGGATGAGAGAGGGGGAGGACGAGGGGAGGGATTGGTGGAGGGAGGATGAGTGTGCGTTGATTGAATGGCCCCCATGTCAGGCGACCTGCATAATTCTAACCATCGGGCAAAATCATGACAGAGATTTTAACATGAGAGAGAGATGACTCACCATGCAACCGCCATCTTCATACAGTAGCTCCTCCTCTTTTGTTCTCATCCATCACCCTCCAGCACCCCTTTTCTCTCTCTACCCACCTCCCTCTCTCTCCCCCTCCTCCTCTCACTCTCTCCCCCTAAGGCAGACTTCTAAATTGCTAATTGACTCGTGGTACACGAGATTGGAGTGTTCCAGCAGCGAGACACATCTCCCCTAGCGGGTTCCATCTCTCCCTCTTTCTATACAGTACAATATTATTGATGTACCCCCCTCGTGTTACAATTTAGTCAGATGGACATCGGGGAGAGAGAGATATTGTGTGTGTGTGTGTGTGTGTGTGTGTGTAAGAGAGAGAGAGAGAGAGAGAGGTAGAGAGGAGTATCCAGCAGGCTGTTAAGTGCTCCTTCTCTGGTCCGGCCTGTGTTGCCGGGCGGAAGAGAGAGGGAAGATTTATCCTATCGTTGGCAGTAAAGCGGCTTTGTGTCACGCTAACGAGATCAAAGCTCATTTAGGAGAGGGCATTAAGCAGGCTGAGCGCTTTAACGGAGAGAGAGGGGGAGGGAGAGAAGGAGGCAACGAGTAGACAGACGATCAGTAGGGTGAGGAGGGGAGGGAGGGGAGGGTGGCAGGACACAGAACGAAAGGGGGAGTGGTCGGAGGAGTGTGTGTGTGGGGGGGTGTTAGTGCCGATAGTGCCTATCGCCATATACGCCAAAGTGTCAAGATATATGATAGCTTAGCTGAGATAAGCCCCAGAAGGCCAAGCGCTGTGTTCTCTCAGAAGATTCCTCCTACTAGTGGTCATCATGTCGGCCGGTCAACAGACGGAACCAGTCCAAGGAACCACAGGTACCAGCGGAGAAGTGGGAAGAATAGTCGCATTCTGTTATGAGGATTGTTTACAACTGGGTGAACACACACACACACACACACACACACACACACTCGCACTCCTCTCTCCCACGGTCTGTTTAATGATTGTCATTGAACTTGGAGCGGAGCGCAGCGGCGGAGTGACCCTTGACCTGTGAACCCGCGGCGACGAGCTCAAAGTTCTCCTGGAGACGTTGCTCAACAGTACAGCTTCTCTCTCTCTCTCTCTCTCTCTCTCTCTCTCTCTCTCTCTCTCTCTCCCTGTCTCTCTCCCTCTCTCTCTCTCTCTCTCTCTCTGTCCCTACCTCATTGCTCTACCTCTACTCCCTCTCTCTCTCTCTCTCTCTCTCTCTCTCTCTCTCTCTCTGTCTCTACCTCATTGCTCTACCTCTACTCCCTCTCTCCCTCTCTCTCTCTCTCTCTCCCTCTCTCTCTCTCTCTCTCTCTCTCTCTCTCCCTCTCTCTCTCTCTCCCTCTCTCTCTCTCTACTCCCTCTCTCTCTCCTCTCCATCCCCACCTCCTGTGCGGTCAGGTTCTGTGTACGGTCAGGTTCTGTGTACGGTCAGGTTCTGTGTACGGTCAGGTTCTGTGTGCGGTCAGGTTCTGTGTACGGTCAGGTTCTGTGTACGGTCAGGTTCTGTGTACGGTCAGGTTCTGTGTACGGTCAGGTTCTGTGTGTAACCAGATGCTGGGCTCGGCGCCCCAACAGTCACACTCAAACGTCAACTTGAGCCGCCGAATGTTGTTGTCAACTTGTCGCCTCCCCCCACCCCCGCTGCCCCCAAACTGTCATATGTCCTCCTCATCTCCTCGCCCCTCGACCCCTCTCTCTCTCTCTCTCTATCCCTTAGCGTTCCCTCGTTCTGCCCTAGACTCATGAGTCAGTCCCTACCCTCTCTCTCTCTCTCTCTCTCTATCCCTTAGCGTTCCCTCGTTCTGCCCTGGACTCATGAGTCAGTCTCTACCCTCTCTCTCTCTCTCTATCCCTTAGCGTTCCCTCGTTCTGCCCTAGACTCATGAGTCAGTCCCTACCCTCTCTCTCTCTCTCTCTCTATCCCTTAGCGTTCCCTCGTTCTGCCCTAGACTCATGAGTCAGTCCCTACATGCTGTACTAGAGACTGAAGACATGCATCCTGATTTCTGTCTTAAAAGTGGGTGGAAAAAATTTGAGAGTAAATTTTAATAAAAACTTAATTGTAGAACTAATCCAATGACTTTAAGGCGGAAAGAAATTGTGTGCTTTTAAACACAGTCCTACTTGGGGCTGCACAATTAATCGGGAATTAATCGAAATCGCGATTATGACCTCCGAGATTAACTAATCGCAAAAAGGCCGCAATTAATGTGATTAATAATTTTGCTTTGAATTGAGTGTGCTAGGACTACACGGACGAATCACAGGCGCTTATGCTGTCTGACCAATCACATGCGTGTCATGTATGACTGGCATGTATGATTGTCATGAATTAAAGTGCATTTACATGACCATGAGAAACCTGATTCTTGGGAATTGTCAGACAAGATGTGTATGCTTCTAGAACAAAGGGTCACTGTGTTTTCCAACACGCTCCATTAGCCTCAATAGCTTGTAACAACGCACAACGGTTAGCTCATCCTAGTGGGTACTAGCTAGTAAACGTCTGTCTAGACCTCGCCATGTTCATGAGTAACGAGATAGTTAGCGGTCTTTGGCTTAACGAGCCAGCAAGATAAGCTGCCGTGAGTGACTGGCCAAACAGCAGCTACAGCTCTTAATCTAAACTGCTGCTCAGACGTCTAACGTTAAAACAAAGCTTTCATCTGATGATCTGCAAAGCCGTTCACATGGCTACTAGCACTAATCAAGAGGGATCACGTTGAAAAACTCAAACAAGCATGAATAGCAAGGGATTCCCTAAACCTAGTGCTAGCCAGCTGAGCTAGTTAACGTTAGCTAGCGATGTAGCACTACACTAGTTATGCCAAGATGGCTACGCTAGGCAGCAGCAGCACTTGGCAGCTTTAAAGACGGTAACGTTAGTTAGCTAGTTTGCAGAGGTGAATTTATGTCAGTGTTTCCTGAGGTAAATATTTAAATCAAAACAAGCACAGATCATCGTCGGCCTGGGACTTTGTTGTGGGATCTTGGGCTAATACCCAACGCAAGGAAGCTGTTAGGCTACATAAGCAAGCCGATAGCCTACGTCTTGTCTTGCGTTAAACATTTTTCAATATCGCTGCAAATCATTAATTGCGCCAATCTTGTGGATTGAGCAGTTGGTAAAACAGAATCAAATCTAACGTTGATCCATTTTCAATGTTTGATTTCCTCCATTCCAGAACTTTTCACTGTGGGTGAATATAGAGGAATGACATCATTTCCGGGTCTTTCACCCTATTGGAGGAGAGTGAGTGATTCTGATTGGTGCGTTGGTAGCAGCCGCTCATTCTAGCCAGGGTTCTCAACGGACACGTCTCCAGACCTTCGGTGGCGGAGAAGCGAAGATCTCGAAAGTCTGGCACAGCGAGACTACTTCTGCCCCGCCTCTCTCTCCCTCCATCCTCCACCCCGCCTCCCTCTACCCCTCTACCCCTCTCCTTAACATCCCCCCCCGCCTCCCTCTACCCCTCTACCCCTCTCCTTAACATCCCCCCCCGCCTCCCTCTACCCCTCTACCCCTCTCCTTAACATCCCCCCCTTCCTCCCCTCACTATCTGCTGACCTCACGGCATGCTGCCTTCACTCTTTCAGCTCCTGCTCTCTCGCTCTCTCTCCACCCTTTCGCCCCGCCACCAACTCCTTTCCCAACTTCTTTACTTTTCCTAAAATAGAACGAGGGAGAAAAAAGAGAGACGCCCGTAGGGGGACTGGCCATGTCTGCCTGTGCGTTACTGATCCTCCCAGCGTACAGCTCTCTCCTGGTACAGACTGACAGACAGCCAATCAGTGAGTTAGGCAGTTGGATAAAAGTGTTAGTTGGATAAAACTGCTTCGTTACTAAAATGTTTTTAGTGACCAACCAGCCAGCCAACAGGGCCTTTAAGAGAACTCACTACATCTCGCTGACCACTGTGAATGTGCTATAATTAAGATGGAGGCTTGTTAAACAGCACTCTGTAGATCTAAATAAAAAACGCACTCTTCGTGATCACTGGTTTCGTTCAGTTCACATGAGAGGCTAGAACTTGGGAAACGGTCAACAGTTGGAAACGCAGGCTCGTGTACAGCCGCCGTGTAATGTATACCGCACCATATGGCTTAGAGACGTGTGTCTGTGTGTGCGTGTGCATGTATGTGAATAAGCGAGAGAGTGTGTGTGTGTGTGTGTGTGTGTGTGTGTGTGTGTGTGTGTGTGTGTGTGTGTGTTTGTGTGTGTGTGTGTGTGTGTGTGTGTGTGAAAGCTGGGTATCAAATTCGTCGCCCCCCCGCCCTTCCCCCACCCCTTAAGGAAATATAAGTCACATGACATTCTTAGGTTGTGACTCATTGTCTCCATGTCTTAGCTTCCCTCTCTCGCTCTTTTTTGAGTTTTTCGCTCCTCCGCTTTGTCTCTCCTTCTCATTCCCGCATTCTTCCACCCCCCCCCCGTCTCTCTCTCTCCGTATTTTCATCTGGCTCTGTTGTTCTTGCTCTCTTTCTCTCCATCCCCCCTTTTCTCTCCAGACAGATTGATTCCAGATGTTTCTAAATTCCTCCCCTCTCCCTCCCTCCCTTCCCAGAGCTAAACTCCTCCCCCCTCTTCCTGCTGCTCGCCAGTAGAACAAATACCGTTTGGACCTCGAGCTCCTCATGTGCTGACGGGTCGGGGGCGGTTTTGGGTTCTTTATGATGCTCCGCGGTAAGGAGAGACGCGCGGCCGGTAGCTCTCTCTGCCCTTTCATATCTCTATTAGGCATCCTTCAAACCCCTGCATCTGTCTGAAGTGCTGGGTTAGTTAACACACACACACACACACACACACACACACCTCCACTGTGCTGGGTTAGTTAACACACACACACACACCTCCACTGTGCTGGGTTAGTTAACACACACACACACACACCTCCACTCTGCTGGGTTAGTTAACACACACACACACACACACACCTCCACTGTGCTGGGTTAGTTAACACACACACACACACACACACACACACACCTCCACTCTGCTGGGTTAGTTAACACACACACACACACCTCCACTGTGCTGGGTTAGTTAACACACACACACACACACACACCTCCACTGTGCTGGGTTAGTTAACACACACACACACACACACACCTCCACTGTGCTGGGTTAGTTAACACACACACACACACACACCTCCACTGTGCTGGGTTAGTTAACACACACACACACACCTCCACTGTGCTGGGTTAGTTAACACACACACACACACACACACCTCCACTGTGCTGGGTTAGTTAACACACACACACACACCTCCACTGTGCTGGGTTAGTGAACACACACACACACACACCTCCACTGTGCTGGGTTAGTGAACACACACACACACACACACACACACACACACACACACACCTCCACTGTGCTGGGTTAGTTAACACACACACACACACACCTCCACTGTGCTGGGTTAGTGAACACACACACACACACACACACACACCTCCACTGTGCAGCTCGAGAGGTCTATGAGTGTTTGAACCCTGGTCTGAATACACGGCTGTCCTTCCAGCGGCCCCCGGGCTTCAGAGTGGCGCGCCGTGGAGAGAGTTCCCCCTGGGGACGGGGCATGAGGGGGAAATTGGTTCCAGATGAAACAGGATGGGGAGAAGGGGGGGGGGGGAGACAAAGAGAGGGCTGTTTTATGCTGGAGTGCACACACACACAAACACACACACACACACACACACACACACACACACACACACACACAAACACTCTTACTCCTGCTGCATATATTCTTATATGTACGTTAGCCTGGGCACTAGACAGTTTATGTCTCGACTGTTTTCTCTCCTCCCAGAGTCCGTTTCCAATATTGTCTTTCTCGGTGACCTCATTCCCCTGTTCCTCCCTCTCCTACCCCGTTCTTTGAGCCACTCCCTCTCTCTCTCCCTCTCTCTCTCTCTCCCTCTCTCTCTCTCTCTCTCTCTCTCTCTCTCTCTCTCTCTCCCTCCCTCTCCCTTCCTCTCCCTCCCTCCATCACCACCGCATGTCTGTTTTTGGTATTAGAACATTGGCACACAAGAGGGAGCTATCCCCTAGCACAGCACAGCCCAGCCTATCCCCTAGCATAGCACAGCACAGCACAGCCTATCCCCTAGCACAGCACAGCCCAGCCTATCCCCTAGCACAGCTCAGCATAGCCTATCCCCTAGCACAGCACAGCCCAGCCTATCCCCTAGCACAGCTCAGCATAGCCTATCCCCTAGCATAGCACAGCCCAGCCTATCCCCTAGCACAGCACAGCCTATCCCCTAGCACAGCACAGCCCAGCCTATCCCCTAGCACAGCACAGCCCAGCCTATCCCCTAGCACAGCTCAGCATAGCCTATCCCCTAGCACAGCACAGCATAGCACAGTCCAGCCTATCCTATCCTAGCACAGCACAGCACAGCCTATCCCCTAGCACAGCACAGTCCAGCCTATCCCCTAGCACAGCACAGTCCAGCCTATCCCCTAGCACAGCACAGCCTATCCCCTAGCACAGCACAGTCCAGCCTATCCTATCCTAGCACAGCTCAGCCTAGCGTAGTGTAGCACAGCACGGGCTAGTCATGCTAGAAAGCAGTACGGAGCATGCTAGCTAGTACAGCCTGCTCATCTTGGCTTATTTGAGCTACCTAGCTCTAGAGTGAGTAAGGGAATCTCTCCCATGCTGTCGCCATGGCACCCCGAGAGTCAGGAATCAGTTCCTCCTCATGATTGGCTGAATGAATGAAAGCAGGAAGTGATCCCCAGGCCAATCAGAGGTCAGGCCAGGGGTCGGGAGGGGGTTAGCATCTAGTGTTGACCCTCGTCTCTTGTCGAATCAATATGACTGTATATCTATGACTGTTGTCCTGTTTCCTGAGTTTTAATTTGATTGATTATTTGCATGCATTTAACCCGTGTGAAGCACTTTGAGAGAAGTGTTGTACAAATAAAATGTACTTGCTTAGTTACTCTACTCGGACATGACACCTCTTCCGGGTCAGTAGAAACTCAATAGAGAGTGAGTAGAGGCCGACTAGGGCAGTAGAAACTCAATAGAGAGTGAATAGAGGCGGTCTAGGGCAGTAGAAACTCAATAGAGCCGACTAGGGCAGGTTATATAAGACAGTGGGCGGCGGACTCTCCTGGTCTCGTAGCTGTGTGTGCTCCTGCTATAGGATCATGTGTGTGCTCCTGCTATAGGATCATGTGTGTGCTCCTGCTATAGGATCATGTGTGTGCTCCTGCTATAGGATCATGTGTGTGCTCCTGCTATAGGATCATGTGTGTGCTCCTGCTATAGGATCATGTGTGTGCTCCTGCTATAGGATCATGTGTGTGCTCCTGCTATAGGATCATGTGTGTGCTCCTGCTATAGGATCATGTGTGTGCTCCTGCTATAGGATCATGTGTGTGCTCCTGCTATAGGATCATGTGTGTGCTCCTGCTATAGGATCATGGTGACATATTTGGGCCCCCCGCTGATGCGTGTTCAGCCCCCCCACACACACACCCCTGTCTGTAGCAGCAGGCCCAGCAGGCAGACAGACAGGCAGACAGGCAGACAGGCAGACAGACAGACAGACAGACAGACAGACAGGCAGACAGACAGACAGGCAGACAGACAGACAGACAGACAGGCAGACAGGCCCAGCAGACAGACAGACAGACAGGCAGACAGACAGGCAGGCCCAGCAGACAGACGGGGAGAACAGCCCTGTCTGTAGCAGCAGGCCCAGCAGGCAGGCAGGCAGACAGACAGACAGACAGGCAGGCCCGGCAGGCAGGCAGACAGACAGACAGGCAGACAGGCAGGCCGGCCCAGCAGACAGACAGGCAGACAGACAGGGAGATTCCCTCAGTGGTGTCATCTCTCTCTGCTGTCAACATATCATCGCTGGATTAACTTTCCCATTGTCCCACCATGCGTCCCCCTCTCTTCTGTCCCTCCTCCACGCGCACCAAGAACAATGGATCCTCTGGCAGGGTGGGGGGGGGGGGGGGGGGCAATAGGGAGGGCAAAGAAAAGAGAGAGAGAACGACAGAAATAATCGAATTAGAAGTAATTGCGGAGCAATTAAGCACTACACAGTGGAATCCAGGGCATCGTGGTGGGGGGGGGGGGGGGGGGTTCATGGGGGTGGGGGTTTGGCTCGATTGGTTTAGTCTGGTGAACCAACGGGGGAGGGTGATTCACCAGTGTGTGTGTGTGTGTGAGTGTGTGTGTGTGTGTGTGTGTGTGTGTGTGTGTGTGTGCGCGCGCGCGAGAGGCTGAGCTACATGGCACAACACACACCAGAAGAGAGCTAGGTCATGTTATTATAACTGTTAACTTAGCCTACATCGACTTTCTCCTGGGTGGAATTACAGTATATGCCTCCATACTGAGGCCCCTGTTCCTCCCTCATACACACACACTCACACACACACTCACACACATCTGTGCATTTTTAAACGCAGACACGTGCGCGTGCAGCCATCCGGCTAAAAGACGGACTTGTTCAATCGTTTGGGGTAAAGGTTGGGAGAGCACTTCAACGGAACTGAGTGATTGTTCGTTACATCACATTAGTCATGTAGCTGATGCTTTTATCTAAAGCAACGCACAATAATTGCATTTAATGTAGGAAAAGCCAATGTACTACTACCTGCCAGAACTCACAAGTGCATCTCCTTTCTAAAACAAGTGACTAAGAGCACAGAGAGCCTGAGTGGAGCAGGAAGAGGCGTCTCATGGGACCTTATTTTGTAAAAAACGATGTACGGTAGTCCATGACGATAAACAAATAATTTCTTGATCTCATTTGAATTGTGCTATGACCATACACATTTGATGTTTGCCAATTTAAGATATAGTTTCATAAAGTCAAGAATGTCGCAGTTTGTCGTAATACTGCAAAGCAGTTATTCCAGAATGAGTTTAAAGGACCATACTGGTTTAAATATGATTTGATCTCCAAAAACTAGTCACCCAACGTACATCACATTACCGCAATCCGTTATCCAAAGTAAAGCTCACGTTAAAAGATATTCACATTTTCACATTTTACTTACATTTCAAAAAGTTGGACTTGATGGCTTCAAAACCTGTTTTTAAATGGTTCTCTCTCTCTCTTTGTCGCTGACAAACTTGCTAACGGTTAGTTTCAAATTATTTTCAGTAGTTATTTTAGTTTTAACCCTCTTTGCACAGCCTACGCCAACGGTCTGTCCTCTTCCTGTTTACATGGTAGCCGTTGCTAGGAATGCTGGGTAGAGAATCTAGCGTAGGTGGATTAGAGAATATAGCGCAGGGGTTCAACGGATTCAAACAAAAATAATATAAAATAAAAACTACTGGAAATTATTTGAAACTAACTGGAGCAAATTTGTCAGCGCAACAAGGGAACAATTTAAAAATATGTTTTAAAGCCATCACGTTGAACTTTTGACACGTGAAAATGCACATATCTTTTAACGTGAGCTTTCCAGTCTCAGAAAAGCACTTATCATAGTTTTCCCAACACATTTATATACAGTATGCCCCATTAACTTATATTGTAGCCCAGTGAGAGCCCGCATAAAAACGTCAGCTAGCTCAATACTGGACCGATCAGGGTAATGATGGTCTCTGTGTTTCAGGTTCATGGTAGACGGACCACAAATACAGCTAAATGTCCAAAATGGATCACTACCCCTTTAACTGAGATGAGTACAATTTATGTTTTAATTAGAGTGGGAGAAATTGCATATTTTCCTTTCCGGTATAACAGCCATATTTCTTCCGGTTAACCGGTTTCCCGTTGAGCAATTAGCGTTAATTAATGAGACTAAAATAGGTCTAACGTTACCTGGGTTTTGATACAGGCAACTTTGCAAAAAGCATGAGAGGTGCACGTATAGAAATTCCTACTATCAATGATAATAATGTGACAAAAACACCACGATGAAGAGAGAAACACGCTTTAATAAACAAGCGCTGCTGTAGCACCAAAGCTGTAGGCTACAGATACAAAAACGGACACGGAGACACGGAGCCTGCATTGTGCATTCAGTAAATTATAGCCCCTATATCAGAAGTTGTCGGCTCGAAAAAATCACGGACACAAGTCTGATTCAATCTCTAAAATAAAACACTATCGGCCTATAGGCCAACTCGCTCAAACAATCTGCACTTGATCCCGTCTCGCCTGTCCTTACGCATAAGAGCTCTGTCAAAACCAACAACCAACTACTCTGGATATGACAAAACAAACATTCATCAGGAATCAGGATCAGATGAATATATTGGGTTTAGTGTAAGATGAAGCTGTAGACTTGTTCACTCGTCCCTATTCCCTAGCGAGCCTTCCTATGAAACAAGACAAGACGCAATAAAACAGCATAAGAACAGCTGAGCACGATCACATCGTCACTTGCATTACGTCCATAGAAACGGACTCGTTTTAATTTTTTTTTTTATTATACATGATTTAAATAGCAAAAAAAGAAAAAAAACGAATACAGGTTAGTGATTTTTAGTAACCGATAAGGCATTTGAAGGCTCTCCAATCCGGTTAAAGGAGAATGCTCGTTTTTGACAACCTGGACCTTATTTACGGCATATTATAAGACGTTTGACTCACCGAGATCACTTTGGTGTAATTCGGGGGCCTGTGCGCATGCGTGCTGGAGCAAGTGGGGAAGCTATTTCGTTTCTAAAGACGTTTCTAAAGATCATATTACAGAGGCATGTGAACAACCACAACAGGCCTACGCTCTATGGAAGCACAACTAGCGATTCATAAAAAATAGATTGATGAAAACAACCGTTTCTCGGCAGAAAATAGATTTTTTAGAAGCTGCATTCTCGGTGCCCCCACCACCGCCATTACATGGATATACTGGCTCGCGCTGGATTTGAAATTTCTTCTACAGGCCTCCGAACTACACCAAAGTGATCTCGGTGAGTCAAACGTCTTATAATATGTCGTAAATAAGGTCCAGGTTGTCAAAAACGAGCATTCTCCTTTAACCGGATTACCGGTTAACCCCTCCCACCACTATTTTACATATTGTTTTAAATTGACAAACATCATATGTGATGGTCATGGCACAATTCAATCGGGATCAAGAAATAACGTCACAACTTACGCCATTCATGGCGTTTTTCTCTTCCTGCTCTCTTGGGCAGCCTATAATCTGGTGCTGAAGGCAAAGTGCAAGAATAGCAATCTAATCTTTCAACTTTCAAAGTGTTCTGGGTCAATCTTCTAAACCCTCTCTCTTTCTCTCTCTCTCTCTCTCTTTCTCTCTCTCTCTCTCTTTCTCTCTCTCTCTCTCTTTCTCTCGTTGGCTTTTTCAGAACAACGAGCCTTTAACCCCTGGTTTCCATGGCTTCCCGTCTCTCAGTCAGGTAAGGTCACATGATCAGCGCCACGCTGAGGTCCACGCTCAGAGACGCACGTGCAGCTGCTCCCGGCAGCCATGTTGTTTCAGAACGCGCCTCTTGGCGTCTGCTCGTTCGTTCCTGGCGCCGGGGGGAACCAATGGGCTGGTCCCGCTCAGTGTTTGAAAAGGATGTTAAAACGCTGCTTCGTCCTGTCTGGTGCTGTCCCTGCCGAGGGGGCGGGTTCAAACAGAAGAGAGGGAGGAGTCTTGATTCAGGCAGTCCTATAGATAGATAGATAGATAGGTGGGTAGGTAGGTAGATGGATAGATAGGTGGATAGGTAGATGGATAGATAGGTGGATAGATCCCTGCCGAGGGGGCGGGTTTAAACAGAAGAGAGGGAGGAGTCTTGATTCAGGGGGCGGGTTCAAACAGAAGAGAGGAGGAGTCTTGATTCAGGCAGTCCTATCACTGATCATTTATTCAGCTCCGGCTGAACATTTGCAGCTCAGAGCCAAACTGCTTCCCCCTCCTCCTAATCTACCCCCCCCCCCCCTTCTCCGTAATCTACCCCCCCCCCCTTCCTTCTCCGTAATCTACCCCCCCCCCCCCCCCACTCCGTCTCTTCTTCCTCTCTACCCCTCCTCCTCTCTCTCTCTCCTCTCTACCCCTCCTCCTCTCTCTCTCTCCTCTCTCTACCCCTCCTCTCTCTCTCTCTCCTCTCTCTACCCCTCCTCTCTCTCTCCTCTCTCTACCCCTCCTCCTCTCTCTCTCCTCTCTCTCCTCTCTCTGCCCCTCCTTCTCTCTCTCTCCTCTCTCTACCCCTCCTTCTCTCTCTCTCTCTCCTCTCTGCCCCTCCTCTCTCTACCCCTCCTCTCTCTACCCCTCCTTCTCTCTCTCTCCTCTCTCTGCCCCTCCTCTCTCTCTCTCTCCTCTCTCTACCCCTCCTTTCTCTCCCTCTTTCTCTGTGTGTTCATCTTCACTTCAGCATCTCTGTCTGTAGCTCTCTGGCTGGGCCACAGGAGGGAGATGTTGGCCTACCCGCCTTGTCTCTCTCTCTCGATCCCTCTCTCTCTAATACGCTCTCTCTCACTCCGTCCCTCTCTCTCTCCCTCCCTCTCTCTCTCATACTCTCTCCCTCCCTCTCTCTCTCAATCCCTCTCTCTCTCCCTCTCTCTCTCATACGCTCTCTCCCTCCCTCTCTCTCTCAGTCCCTCTCTCTCCCTCCCTCTCTCATACGCTCTCTCTCCATCCCTCTCTCTCTCATACGCTCTCTCTCCAACCCTCTCTCTCTCTCTCCCTCCCTCTCTCTCTCATACGCTCTCTCTCCTTCCCTCTCTCTCCATCCCTCTCTCATACGCTCTCTCTCCCTCCCTCTCTCTCTCCCTCCCTCTCTCTCTCCATCCTTCTCTCTCCATCCCTCTCTCCATCCCTCTCTCTCATACACTCTCTCTCCATCCCTCTCTCTCTCATACGCTCTCCCTCCCTCCCTCCCTCTCTCTCCCTCTCTCTCCCTCCCTCTCTCTCTCATACTCTCTCTCTCCATCCCTCTCTCTCATACGCTCTCTCCATCCCTC
>NW_028176445.1:580604-603104 GCF_949987555.1 Borostomias antarcticus
AGAATGATAAATTTTGTCCAACAGATATTTTTGCAACCCTCTTCCCCCCCCCCCCCCCCCCCCCCCTTATGTTTTTTTTCTCCATTTTTTATTTTATTTGTAAAATATATTTTAGGTAGGTAAATTTTTTAGGAGGGGTTGGTTTCATGTAGTTGTATCACTTGGACTGGACTATGGTGGTGAGGGAAGGGAGGGGTGTTGTGGGGGGGTGGGGGGGTTATTGAATGTTTGATAACCATGCAGATCTGTCCCTCCACATTGATCTCTTTCTGATTTGCATGTCTACCTTTGTTAGATTTATCCAACTGCACTAACTACCCCCCCCCCCCCTTGACGACACTACACACACACACTAGCATACACACACACACACACACACTAGCATACACACTACACACACACGCTAGCATACACACTACACACACACACACACACACACACTAGCATACACACTACACACACACACACTAGCATACACACACACACACACACTACACGCAAAAAAATAGATGCCTAGCCGTTGCATAGGCAAAGATAGACCTTCGCAAAATGACGCCAACGCAGAACCTGACCGCTGCGATCACAGCGATTGATTTGATTTATTGATGGATTTAAAAGCAGACAGGAATCCAAAGGATGACATGAGAAAGAGAAACCCCTCATTTCTATCCTGGTCCCAGGGGCTGTGAGACCACAGCAGAAACAAACATGACATGAAAACATACATTGTGGCACCATAGGTGTTTGATGGATTCCAACAATGGTTGGAATCATCTTACATCCTCGCTCACGACGGCCCGTCCACATCCCTCAGCTCAGTATGTCACTGCTAATGAAACTAGGCTACTAGCTAACAGCTGATGAAACTAGGCTTCTAGCTAACAGCTGATGAAACTAGGCTACTAGCTAACTGCTAATGAAACTAGGCTACTAGCTAACTGCTAATGAAACTAGGCTACTAGCTAACTGCTGATGAAAGTAGGCTACTAGCTCACTGTTAATGAAACTAGGCTACTAGCTAACTGTTAATGAAACTAGGCTACTAGCTCACTGCTGATGAAACTAGGCTACTAGCTAACTGCTGATGAAACTAGGCTACTAGCTAACTGCTGATGAAACTAGGCTACTAGCTAACTGCTAATGAAACTAGGCTACTAGCTAACAGCTGATGAAACTAGGCTACTAGCTAACTGCTGATGAAACTAGGCTACTAGCTAACTGTTAATGAAACTAGGCTACTAGCTAACTGTTAATGAAACTAGGCTACTAGCTCACTGCTGATGAAACTAGGCTACTAGCTAACTGCTGATGAAACTGGGCTACTAGCTAAACTGCTGATGAAACTAGGCTACTAGCTAACTGCTGATGAAACTAGGCTACTAGCTAACTGCTAATGAAACTAGGCTACTAGCTCACTGCTGATGAAACTGGGCTACTAGCTAACTGCTGATGAAACTAGGCTACTAGCTAACTGCTGATGAAACTAAGCTACTAGCTAACTGCTGATGAAACTAGGCTACTAGCTAACTGCTGATGAAACTAGGCTGCTAGCTCACTGTTAATGAAACTGGGCTACTAGCTAACTGCTGATGAAACTAAGCTACTAGCTAACTGCTGATGAAACTAGGCTACTAGCTAACTGCTGATGAAACTAGGCTACTAGCTAACTGCTGATGAAACTAGGCTACTAGCTAACAGCTGATGAAACTAGGCTACTAGCTAACTGCTGATGAAACTAGGCTACTAGCTAACAGCTGATGAAACTAGGCTACTAGCTCACTGTTAATGAAACTAGGCTACTAGCTAACTGCTAATGAAACTAGGCTACTAGCTAACTGCTGATGAAACTAGGCTACTAGCTAACTGCTGATGAAACTAGGCTACTAGCTAACTGCTGATGAAACTAGGCTGCTAGCTAACTGCTGATGAAACTAAGGTACTAGCTAACTGCTGATGAAACTAGGCTACTAGCTAACAGCTGATGAAACTAGGCTACTAGCTAACTGCTGATGAAACTAGGCTGCTAGCTAACTGTTAATGAAACTAGGCTACTAGCTAACAGCTGATGAAACTAGGCTGCTAGCTAACTGCTGATGAAACTAGGCTACTAGCTAACTGCTGATGAAACTAGGCTACTAGCTAACTGTTAATGAAACTAAGGTACTAGCTAACAGCTGATGAAACTAGGCTACTAGCTAACTGCTGATGAAACTAGGCTGCTAGCTAACTGCTGATGAAACTAGGCTACTAGCTAACTGTTAATGAAACTAAGGTACTAGCTAACAGCTGATGAAACTAGGCTACTAGCTAACTGCTGATGAAACTAGGCTACTAGCTAACTGCTGATGAAACTAGGCTACTAGCTAACTGTTAATGAAACTAAGGTACTAGCTAACTGCTGATGAAACTAGGCTACTAGCTAACTGCTGATGAAACTAGGCTACTAGCTAACTGTTAATGAAACTAGGCTAGCTAACTGCTGATGAAACTAGGCTACTAGCTAACTGTTGATGAAACTAGGCTACTAGCTAACTGCTGATGAAACTAGGCTACTAGCTAACTGCTGATGAAACTAGGCTACTAGCTAACTGCTGATGAAACTAGGCTGCTAGCTAACTGCTGATGAAACTAGGCTACTAGCTAACTGCTAATGAGACTAGGCTACTAGCTAACTGCTGATGAAACTAGGCTACTAGCTAACTGTTAATGAAACTAGGCTACTAGCTAACTGCTGATGAAACTAGGCTACTAGCTAACTGCTGATGAAACTAGGCTACTAGCTAACTGCTGATGAAACTAGGCTACTAGCTAACTGTTAATGAAACTAGGCTAGCTAACTGCTGATGAAACTAGGCTACTAGCTAACTGTTAATGAAACTAGGCTACTAGCTAACTGCTGATGAAACTAGGCTACTAGCTAACTGCTGATGAAACTAGGCTACTAGCTAACTGCTGATGAAACTAGGCTACTAGCTAACTGCTAATGAGACTAGGCTACTAGCTAACTGCTGATGAAACTAGGCTACTAGCTAACTGCTGATGAAACTGGGCTACTAGCTAACTGCTAATGAAACTAGGCTACTAGCTAACTGCTGTTGAAACTAGGCTGCTAGCTAACTGCTAACTCTATCTGTGGACCAGAGCAGAGTAGACATCCTCACACAGACGGTGGAGCAGTCGGACATTTCGAGCGCTGGGTCGCCGTGGAGATTCTGACTCGTCAGGTCGCGGCGATGTCTTGCGGATAATACAGATGTAATACAGTACATATACTGTAAGGCAAGGCAAGTTTATTTGTATAGCACATTTCAGCCACAGGGCGATTCAAGGTGCTTTACATGAGACATTAAAAGCATAAAACAACAAGACATTATAGACATTTAAAACAAAAAGCAGGACAAATAGAGTACAGGAATAAAAGTTACAGTGCAGTATACGGATAAACATAACTCCTCTTAGAAAGCAGTGGCAGGTACTGTAGATGTCTCGGACTGCGAGACGAGCAAGATCGTCCCACGTCGTGCGTCGGTTAGGAGAGGCGGGAACGTGGTAGCGCATGCTACGCACACACACACACACACACACACACACACTGTCCCCTGCTGCGGCGTGTATCCCAGCTCCTCTCCTCTACCACCCCCCCACCCTCTCTCTCTCTCTCTCTCTCTCTCTGTCACCCTTCCCACTCCCTCTCTCTCACAGTTGCCTGCTATGCCCCCCCCCCCCCCCCCCCCATGTCACAGCAGGTCACAGTCGGTGTCACTCAGGCTCTCTTCACACCAACATCATCCATCCATCTCTTATTGGCCAGCACAACTTCTATTAGTTAATTGCATGACTAAGACCTCCCCCCCACCTCTAACACCCCCCCCCCCCCCCCACACACACACACACACACACATTTACGGCTGCGTCAGCGTAATGATGTTGTCAGCAGTCACATGGGTGTTTTGACGCGGACAGTCTAGCAGATCCACGTGCTGTCCAGGGTTCCCCATGTTTACTCACCATTCATGTATGTGTGTGTATTTGTGTGTGTGTAGGCTGACTGTGTGTGTGTGTGTGTAGGCCGACTGTTTGTGTGGGCTGACTGTATGTGTGTGTGTGTGTAGGCTGACTGTGTGTGTATGTAAACTGTGTGTGTGTGTAGGCTGAGTGTGTATTTCCTCCGGGAGAGAGTCCATTGAGGGTGTCCAGTGTGGTGCTCACCGCTCTCCCCTCCTCCCTCCACCCCAGGTCAACAACGCCACGGCCAGGGTGATGACCAATAAGAAGATGGTCAGCCCCTACCCCAACGGGGAGGCCCTCAGCACCCTGCCCTACGGTAACACACACACACACACTACACACACACAACTACACTACACAGTCACACACACCTACACTACACACTAGGGCTGCTCGATTAATCGTATTTTAATCTAGATTAAGATCTGGGCTGTCAACGATCATTAAAACAAAATAATCGCCATAAAACGATCTTTCACAAATCAAGCGCACCCTACACTGCAGAGCTATACTGTGCTTGACCCCTCCCCACCCCCCCCAAAGCCCCAAAACAAACACTTTAGTTCAGAGCGAGACGAGTTGCGAGGCGCACGCATGCTCCTCTCGAACAAAACACGACAAGAAGATTATGGCAGCAGAAAGAGAGCCGCTGGTGGACGAGAGCTAAAACCACGTCAGTGGTGTGGAAACACTATGGGTTCAGGGAGACAGATTTGGACCAAGTTGACACGGTGTGTAAAATGTGCTACGCAGTCGTAGCCGCCCCTCAAAGCAGCCCTTCTCAGTCCCGTTGTCGCATTCCGCTCGCTCATGCCAGACAACAGTCCTTTGCCGGTCCATTCACTTTGCCGTCAAAATAAATCGGTAACGGCCTATTTAGGAGAGGTCAGATAAACATGAAACGTCACTTACCTAAGCAAAAGGGTCTATTTTAACAAATGCTGGGTTTTGAAGCCTCGGCGCTACCATTAAATAACTTATTTAGACGCGTTCTGTCATAGTGAAATTATTTTTCCAAGGTAGTCTTCTTCTGTGGTGGTGGCGGGGCTTTGAAGCTTCTTTATTTATCCGTTTTGGCACTTTTATTAATTTATTTATCAAGGTCAAGGTTCACTATTTGTCTCCCATGGGAGAAATGTATCTAATCCAAAGAACATTGTTAAAAAGAAAAGCCAGTCAACATTTAATAAATTAATTGTTATCAAAGTCAATTTGATATGTTAAGAAAATGTTAAAACTTTTGATTCAAAACGAAAAAATGAAATGAATAATCGTGTTAAATAATCGTGATCTCAATATCAATCAAAATAATCGTGATTATGATTGTTGCCATAATCGAGCAGCCCTACTACACACTCACACACACCTACACTACACACTTACACGAACACGCGCACACGTCTCTTGTAAAATAACACTGTTTCCCTCTCCTCTCTTTGTGTGTGTGTGTGTGTGCGGGTGTGTGCGGGTGTGTGCGGGTGTGTGTGCGGGTGTGTGCGGGTGTGTGTGCGTGTGTGTGCGCGCGTCAGCCGGGTGGAAGCTGAGTCCCATGGTGGGGGCCATGTACGGACCAGAGATCTATGCAGGTACCAGCTCCTGTCTCTCTCCCGAGTTTGTCTCTCCCAGTGTGGTATCTCTATATAGATGTATAATCATCCCTCCCTCCCTACCCCTCTATATAGATGTATAATCATCCCTCCCTCCCTACCCCTCTATATAGATGTATAATCATCCCTCCCTCCCTACCCCTCTATATAGATGTATAATCATCCCTCCCTCCCTACCCCTCTATATAGATGTATAATCATCCCTCCCTCCCCCTCTATATAGATGTATAATCATCCCTCCCTCCCCCTCTATATAGATGTATAATCATCCCTCCCTCCCCCTCTATATAGATGTATAATCATCCCTCCCTCCCTCCCCCTCTATATAGATGTATAATCATCCCTCCCTACCCCTCTATATAGATGTATAATCATCCCTCCCTCCCTACCCCTCTATATAGATGTATAATCATCCCCCCCTACCCCTCTATATAGATGTATAATCATCCCTACCTACCCCTCTATATAGATGTATAATCATCCCTCCCTACCCCTCTATATAGATGTATAATCATCCCTCCCTCCCTACCCCTCTATATAGATGTATAATCATCCCTACCTACCCCTCTATATAGATGTATAATCATCCCTCCCTACCCCTCTATATAGATGTATAATCATCCCTCCATCCCTACCCCTCTATAAAGATGTATAATCATCCCTCCCTACCCCTCTATATAGATGTATAATCATCCCTCCCTCCCCCTCTATATAGATGTATAATCATCCCTCCCTACCCCTCTATATAGATGTATAATCATCCCTCTCTCCCTACCCCTCTATATAGATGTATACTCATCCCTCCCTCCCTACCCCTCTATATAGATGTATAATCATCCCTCCCTCCCCCTCTATATAGATGTATAATCATCCCTCCCTACCCCTCTATATAGATGTATAATCATCCCTCCCTCCCCCTCTATATAGATGTATAATCATCCCTCCCTACCCCTCTATATAGATGTATAATCATCCCTCCCTCCCCCTCTATATAGATGTATAATCATCCCTCCCTACCCCTCTATATAGATGTATAATCATCCCTCCCTACCCCTCTATATAGATGTATAATCATCCCTCCCTCCCCCTCTATATAGATGTATAATCATCCCTCCCTACCCCTCTATATAGATGTATAATCATCCCTCCCTCCCTACCCCTCTATATAGATGTATAATCATCCCTCCCTACCCCTCTATATAGATGTATAATCATCCCTCCCTACCCCTCTATATAGATGTATAATCATCCCTCCCTACCCCTCTATATAGATGTATAATCATCCCTCCCTACCCCTCTATATAGATGTATAATCATCCCTCCCTACCCCTCTATATAGATGTATAATCATCCCTCCCTACCCCTCTATATAGATGTATAATCATCCCTCCCTACCCCTCTATATAGATGTATAATCATCCCTCCCTACCCCTCTATAAAGATGTATAATCATCCCTCCCTCCCTACCCCTCTATATAGATGTATACTCATCCCTCCCTCCCTACCCCTCTATATAGATGTATACTCATCCCTCCCTCCCTACCCCTCTATATAGATGTATAATCATCCCTCCCTACCCCTCTATATAGATGTATAATCATCCCTCCCTCCCCCTCTATATAGATGTATACTCATCCCTCCCTCCCTCCCCCTCTATATAGATGTATAATCATCCCTCCCTACCCCTCTATATAGATGTATAATCATCCCTCCCTACCCCTCTATATAGATGTATAATCATCCCTCCCTACCCCTCTATATAGATGTATAATCATCCCTCCCTACCCCTCTATATAGATGTATAATCATCCCTACCTACCCCTCTATATAGATGTGTAATCATCCCTCCCTCATCCCCAGTCCCAGGGTTCCCGTACACCTCTATATAGATGTATAATCATCCCTCCCTCCCTACCCCTCTATATAGATGTATACTCATCCCTCCCTCCCTACCCCTCTATATAGATGTATAATCATCCCTCCCTACCCCTCTATATAGATGTATAATCATCCCTCCCTCCCCCTCTATATAGATGTATACTCATCCCTCCCTCCCTCCCCCTCTATATAGATGTATAATCATCCCTCCCTACCCCTCTATATAGATGTATAATCATCCCTCCCTCCCTACCCCTCTATATAGATGTATAATCATCCCTCCCTACCCCTCTATATAGATGTATAATCATCCCTCCCTACCCCTCTATATAGATGTATAATCATCCCTCCCTACCCCTCTATATAGATGTATAATCATCCCTCCCTACCCCTCTATATAGATGTATAATCATCCCTCCCTACCCCTCTATATAGATGTGTAATCATCCCTCCCTCATCCCCAGTCCCAGGGTTCCCGTACACCTCGGCAGCAGCGGCGTCCACGGCGGCGGTGGCGGCAGCGGCGTTCAGGGGCGCCCATCTTAGGGGGCGGGGCCGACCCGTCTACAGCGCCGTCCGCGCCGCCGTGCCCCAGCCCGCCCTCCCTGCGTACCCCAGGTGAGACACACACACACACACACACACACACGTATGCGCATTACGGCCTCTTCCATCAGCTGCATAGCGCACGGTACATTCCTACTGCTTCACACCACATTCATCACACATCTCACTAGAACCCTCCCTCATAGACTCACTATAACACCCAGCACTGACCAGCACTGACCAGCACTGACCAGCACCCAGCACTGACCAGCACTGACCATCTCACTAGAACACTCCCTCATAGACTTACTATAACACCCAGCACTGACCAGCACTGACCAGCACTGACCAGCACTGACCATCTCACTAGAACACTCCCTCATAGACTTACTATAACACCCAGCACTGACCAGCACTGACCAGCACTGACCAGCACTGACCTCACTGACCATCTCACTAGAACACTCCCTCATAGACTTACTATAGCACCCAGCACTGACCATCACTGACCAGCACTGACCATCACTGACCAGCACCCAGCACTGACCAGCACTGACCAGCACCCAGCACTGACCAGCACTGACCAGCACCCAGCACTGACCAGCACCCAGCACTGACCAGCACTGACCAGCACTGACCAGCACCCAGCACTGACCAGCACTGACCAGCACTGACCAGCAGCCAGCACTGACCAGCACTGACCATCTCACTAGCACCCTCCCTCATAGACTTACTATAACACCCAGCACTGACCATCACTGACCAGCACTGACCATCATGACCATCACTGACCTCACTGACCAGGTTTCACTGCGTTTGTTTGCATGCTTGTTGCCGTGTCTGGGCTGTGCTGATAGGTCGGTGGGGAGTGCGGGATACTCAAACAGGATTGGCTGAGAGGCAGGAAATGGCTCTTCCTCCTCCTCTGCTGCTGTCAGAGATTTATCTCGTCAAATTAATTTGTGTCGAGTCGTAAAGTGGAAGGAATATCTTCATTCAATATCTCTCTTCAATTCAGGACCACTTAAAGCAATTGAATCAACTTTATTGACCCCTGTGGGGTAACGGCAGTGGGGGATCATGGGAAGGGAAGCATGTTGCTTGGGTGTGTTATAACTTCTCTATCTCTCTCTCCCATCCTCTCTCTCTCTCTCTCTCTCTCTCTCTCTTCCTCTCTGTCCTCTCTCTCCCTCCTCCCTCCCTCCCTCCCTCTCTCTATCTCTCTCTCCCATCCTCTCTCTCTCTCTCTCTCTCTCTCTCTTCCTCTCTGTCCTCTCTCTCCCTCCTCCCTCCCTCCCTCCCTCTCTCTATCTCTCTCTCCCATCCTCTCTCTCTCTCTCTCTCTCTCTCTCTTCCTCTCTGTCCTCTCTCTCCCTCCTCCCTCCCTCCCTCCCTCTCTCTATCTCTCTCTCCCATCCTCTCTCTCTCTCTCTCTGGTGGTTGGGCTGAACACCTCCATCTATATACCTGTGTTTCTCCTCTCTTTCTCTCTCTCTCTCTCTCCTCCCTCCCTCCCTCCCTCTCTCTATCTCTCCCTCCTCCATCCCTCCCTCCATCTCTCAGCGTGGTGTATCAGGACGGCTTCTACGGCGCCGCCGACTTATACGTGAGTAAACGTCTCCTCCTCCCCTCCCTCCCTCCCTCCCTCTCTCTCTCTCCTTCCTCTGTCACTGATTGTGCATGCGCAAACGGCGCCGCGTGGCTCGGGGCCGCCCCGGGGGTGACTCGTACCGTCGGGCGGTTGTGTAAACAACAACATGTAAACAGACGCGGCAGGAACGCTAGTCGGAGCGACAGGGATCTGAAATGTGTCTAAGGGCCGCTCTGCACGCGCGTGTGTGTGTGTGTGTGTGTGTGTGTTTGTGTGTGTGTGTGTGTGTGTTTGTGTGTGTGTGTGTTTGTGTGTTTTTGTAAGTGGGTGTGTGTGTGTGTGTGTGTGTGTGTGTGTGTGTGTGTGTGTGTGTGCGTGCGTGTGTGTGTGCGTGTGCGTGTGTATGTCCCGCGGTTCTGATACTCAGTCCTGGTTCTAAGCAGGAGAACACAAGTCTGTTTGATTTGATTTGATTTATTTTGGACAAGGTACAATAGATATTAACCCTAAAAGGTAGGGAGAGATCCTGTACAAGGTTACAGCTAAACAGCTCATTTCCACCCGCAGTCTCTGGGCAAATACATATACAGGCTTAAAAATAATGGGGAAAATATAATAGAAGAGTTCCATACATGGAAGAGATGTGATGAACTGAGCCCAACCCCCACCTGACATGATGCTCCCCTCCCTCCCTCCCCCTCAAACCCCCACCTGACATGATGCTCCCCTCCCTCCCCCAACCCCCACCTGACATGATGCTCCCCTCCCTCCCCCAACCCCCACCTGACATGATGCTCCCTCCCTCCCCCAACCCCCACCTGACATGATGCTCCCCTCCCTCCCCCAACCCCCACCTGACATGATGCTCCCCTCCCTCCCCCAACCCCCACCTGACATGATGCTCCCCTCCCTCCCCCAACCCCCACCTGACATGATGCTCCCTCCCTCCCTCCCCCAACCCCCACCTGACATGATGCTCCCCTCCCTCCCCCAACCCCCACCTGACATGATGCTCCCCTCCCTCCCTCCCCCAACCCCCACCTGACATGATGCTCCCCTCCCTCCCTCCCCCAACCCCCACCTGACATGATGCTCCCCTCCCTCCCCCAACCCCCACCTGACATGATGCTCCCCTCCCTCCCCCAACCCCCACCTGACATGATGCTCCCCTCCCTCCCCCCCCCAACCCCCACCTGACATGATGCTCCCCTCCCTCCCTCCCCCAACCCCCACCTGACATGATGCTCCCCTCCCTCCCCCAACCCCCACCTGACATGATGCTCCCTCCCCCCCCAACCCCCACCTGACATGATGCTCCCCTCCCTCCCCCAACCCCCACCTGACATGATGCTCCCCTCCCTCCCCCAACCCCCACCTGACATGATGCTCCCCTCCCTCCCCCAACCCCCACCTGACATGATGCTCCCCTCCCTCCCCCAACCCCCACCTGACATGATGCTCCCTCCCTCCCTCCCCCAACCCCCACCTGACATGATGCTCCCCTCCCTCCCCCAACCCCCACCTGACATGATGCTCCCCTCCCTCCCCCAACCCCCACCTGACATGATGCTCCCCTCCCTCCCCCCCCAACCCCCACCTGACATGATGCTCCCCTCCCTCCCTCCCCCAACCCCCACCTGACATGATGCTCCCCTCCCTCCCCCAACCCCCACCTGACATGATGCTCCCCTCCCTCCCCCAACCCCCACCTGACATGATGCTCCCCTCCCTCCCTCCCCCAACCCCCACCTGACATGATGCTCCCCTCCCTCCCTCCCCCAACCCCCACCTGACATGATGCTCCCCTCCCTCCCCCAACCCCCACCTGACATGATGCTCCCCTCCCTCCCCCAACCCCCACCTGACATGATGCTCCCCTCCCTCCCCCCCCCAACCCCCACCTGACATGATGCTCCCCTCCCTCCCTCCCCCAACCCCCACCTGACATGATGCTCCCCTCCCTCCCCCAACCCCCACCTGACATGATGCTCCCTCCCCCCCCAACCCCCACCTGACATGATGCTCCCCTCCCTCCCCCAACCCCCACCTGACATGATGCTCCCCTCCCTCCCCCAACCCCCACCTGACATGATGCTCCCCTCCCTCCCCCAACCCCCACCTGACATGATGCTCCCCTCCCTCCCCCAACCCCCACCTGACATGATGCTCCCTCCCTCCCTCCCCCAACCCCCACCTGACATGATGCTCCCCTCCCTCCCCCAACCCCCACCTGACATGATGCTCCCTCCCTCCCCCAACCCCCACCTGACATGATGCTCCCCTCCCTCCCCCAACCCCCACCTGACATGATGCTCCCCTCCCTCCCCAAACCCCCACCTGACATGATGCTCCCCTCCCTCCCCCAACCCCCACCTGACATGATGCTCCCCTCCCTCCCCCAACCCCCACCTGACATGATGCTCCCTCCCTCCCCCAACCCCCACCTGACATGATGCTCCCCTCCCTCCCCCAACCCCCACCTGACATGATGCTCCCCTCCCTCCCTCCCCCAACCCCCACCTGACATGATGCTCCCTCCCTCCCTCCCCCAACCCCCACCTGACATGATGCTCCCTCCCTCCCTCCCCCAACCCCCACCTGACATGATGCTCCCCTCCCTCCCCCAACCCCCACCTGACATGATGCTCCCCTCCCTCCCTCCCCCAACCCCCACCTGACATGATGCTCCCCTCCCTCCCTCCCCCAACCCCCACCTGACATGATGCTCCCCTCCCTCCCCCAACCCCCACCTGACATGATGCTCCCCTCCCTCCCCCAACCCCCACCTGACATGATGCTCCCTCCCTCCCTCCCCCAACCCCCACCTGACATGATGCTCCCCTCCCTCCCCCAACCCCCACCTGACATGATGCTCCCCTCCCTCCCTCCCCCAACCCCCACCTGACATGATGCTCCCCTCCCTCCCTCCCCCAACCCCCACCTGACATGATGCTCCCCTCCCTCCCCCAACCCCCACCTGACATGATGCTCCCCTCCCTCCCCCAACCCCCACCTGACATGATGCTCCCCTCCCTCCCCCCCCCAACCCCCACCTGACATGATGCTCCCCTCCCTCCCTCCCCCAACCCCCACCTGACATGATGCTCCCCTCCCTCCCCCAACCCCCACCTGACATGATGCTCCCTCCCCCCCCAACCCCCACCTGACATGATGCTCCCCTCCCTCCCCCAACCCCCACCTGACATGATGCTCCCCTCCCTCCCCCAACCCCCACCTGACATGATGCTCCCCTCCCTCCCCCAACCCCCACCTGACATGATGCTCCCCTCCCTCCCCCAACCCCCACCTGACATGATGCTCCCTCCCCCCCCAACCCCCACCTGACATGATGCTCCCTCCCCCCCCAACCCCCACCTGACATGATGCTCCCCTCCCTCCCCCAACCCCCACCTGACATGATGCTCCCCTCCCTCCCCCAACCCCCACCTGACATGATGCTTCCCTCCCTCCCTCCCCCAACCCCCACCTGACATGATGCTCCCCTCCCTCCCCCAACCCCCACCTGACATGATGCTCCCCTCCCTCCCTCCCCCAACCCCCACCTGACATGATGCTCCCCTCCCTCCCCCAACCCCCACCTGACATGATGCTCCCCTCCCTCCCTCCCCCAACCCCCACCTGACATGATGCTCCCCTCCCTCCCCCAACCCCCACCTGACATGATGCTCCCCTCCCTCCCCCAACCCCCACCTGACATGATGCTCCCTCCCTCCCTCCCCCAACCCCCACCTGACATGATGCTCCCCTCCCTCCCCCAACCCCCACCTGACATGATGCTCCCCTCCCTCCCCCAACCCCCACCTGACATGATGCTCCCCTCCCTCCCCCAACCCCCACCTGACATGATGCTCCCCTCCCTCCCCCAACCCCCACCTGACATGATGCTCCCTCCCTCCCTCCCCCAACCCCCACCTGACATGATGCTCCCCTCCCTCCCCCAACCCCCACCTGACATGATGCTCCCTCCCTCCCTCCCCCAACCCCCACCTGACATGATGCTCCCTCCCTCCCTCCCCCAACCCCCACCTGACATGATGCTCCCCTCCCTCCCCCAACCCCCACCTGACATGATGCTCCCTCCCTCCCCCAACCCCCACCTGACATGATGCTCCCTCCCTCCCTCCCCCAACCCCCACCTGACATGATGCTCCCCTCCCTCCCTCCCCCAACCCCCACCTGACATGATGCTCCCCTCCCTCCCCCAACCCCCACCTGACATGATGCTCCCCTCCCTCCCCCAACCCCCACCTGACATGATGCT
The DNA here is from genome assembly GCF_949987555.1 of Borostomias antarcticus. Lineage (NCBI taxonomy): Eukaryota > Metazoa > Chordata > Actinopteri > Stomiiformes > Stomiidae > Borostomias > Borostomias antarcticus. Next base: position 594,517 of record NW_028176445.1, read on the forward strand.
CCCCTCCCTCCCCCAACCCCCACCTGACATGATGCTCCCCTCCCTCCCCCAACCCCCACCTGACATGATGCTCCCCTCCCTCCCCCAACCCCCACCTGACATGATGCTCCCCTCCCTCCCCCAACCCCCACCTGACATGATGCTCCCCTCCCTCCCCCCCCAACCCCCACCTGACATGATGCTCCCCTCCCTCCCTCCCCCAACCCCCACCTGACATGATGCTCCCTCCCTCCCTCCCCCAACCCCCACCTGACATGATGCTCCCCTCCCTCCCTCCCCCAACCCCCACCTGACATGATGCTCCCCTCCCTCCCCCAACCCCCACCTGACATGATGCTCCCTCCCTCCCTCCCCCAACCCCCACCTGACATGATGCTCCCCTCCCTCCCTCCCCCAACCCCCACCTGACATGATGCTCCCCTCCCTCCCTCCCCCAACCCCCACCTGACATGATGCTCCCCTCCCTCCCCCAACCCCCACCTGACATGATGCTCCCCTCCCTCCCCCAACCCCCACCTGACATGATGCTCCCCTCCCTCCCCCAACCCCCACCTGACATGATGCTCCCCTCCCTCCCCCAACCCCCACCTGACATGATGCTCCCCTCCCTCCCCCAACCCCCACCTGACATGATGCTCCCCTCCCTCCCCCAACCCCCACCTGACATGATGCTCCCCTCCCTCCCTCCCCCAACCCCCACCTGACATGATGCTCCCTCCCTCCCCCAACCCCCACCTGACATGATGCTCCCCTCCCTCCCCCAACCCCCACCTGACATGATGCTCCCCTCCCTCCCCCAACCCCCACCTGACATGATGCTCCCTCCCTCCCCCAACCCCCACCTGACATGATGCTCCCCTCCCTCCCTCCCCCAACCCCCACCTGACATGATGCTCCCCTCCCTCCCTCCCCCAACCCCCACCTGACATGATGCTCCCCTCCCTCCCTCCCCCAACCCCCACCTGACATGATGCTCCCCTCCCTCCTCCCCCAACCCCCACCTGACATGATGCTCCCCTCCCTCCCTCCCCCAACCCCCACCTGACATGATGCTCCCCTCCCTCCCCCAACCCCCACCTGACATGATGCTCCCTCCCTCCCCCAACCCCCACCTGACATGATGCTCCCTCCCTCCCCCAACCCCCACCTGACATGATGCTCCCTCCCTCCCCCAACCCCCACCTGACATGATGCTCCCCTCCCTCCCTCCCCCAACCCCCACCTGACATGATGCTCCCCTCCCTCCCCCAACCCCCACCTGACATGATGCTCCCTCCCTCCCTCCCCCAACCCCCACCTGACATGATGCTCCCCTCCCTCCCCCAACCCCCACCTGACATGATGCTCCCCTCCCTCCCCCAACCCCCACCTGACATGATGCTCCCCTCCCTCCCTCCCCCAACCCCCACCTGACATGATGCTCCCCTCCCTCCCTCCCCCAACCCCCACCTGACATGATGCTCCCCTCCCTCCCTCCCCCAACCCCCACCTGACATGATGCTCCCTCCCTCCCCCAACCCCCACCTGACATGATGCTCCCTCCCTCCCCCAACCCCCACCTGACATGATGCTCCCTCCCTCCCCCAACCCCCACCTGACATGATGCTCCCTCCCCCCCCCAACCCCCACCTGACATGATGCTCCCTCCCTCCCTCCCCCAACCCCCACCTGACATGATGCTCCCCTCCCTCCCTCCCCCAACCCCCACCTGACATGATGCTCCCCTCCCTCCCTCCCCCAACCCCCACCTGACATGATGCTCCCCTCCCTCCCTCCCCCAACCCCCACCTGACATGATGCTCCCCTCCCTCCCCCAACCCCCACCTGACATGATGCTCCCCTCCCTCCCTCCCCCAACCCCCACCTGACATGATGCTCCCCTCCCTCCCTCCCCCAACCCCCACCTGACATGATGCTCCCTCCCTCCCCCAACCCCCACCTGACATGATGCTCCCTCCCTCCCCCAACCCCCACCTGACATGATGCTCCCTCCCTCCCCCAACCCCCACCTGACATGATGCTCCCTCCCCCCCCCAACCCCCACCTGACATGATGCTCCCTCCCTCCCTCCCCCAACCCCCACCTGACATGATGCTCCCCTCCCTCCCTCCCCCAACCCCCACCTGACATGATGCTCCCCTCCCTCCCTCCCCCAACCCCCACCTGACATGATGCTCCCCTCCCTCCCCCCCCAACCCCCACCTGACATGATGCTCCCCTCCCTCCCCCAACCCCCACCTGACATGATGCTCCCCTCCCTCCCCCAACCCCCACCTGACATGATGCTCCCCTCCCTCCCTCCCCCAACCCCCACCTGACATGATGCTCCCCTCCCTCCCCCAACCCCCACCTGACATGATGCTCCCTCCCTCCCCCCCAACCCCCACCTGACATGATGCTCCCCTCCCTCCCCCAACCCCCACCTGACATGATGCTCCCCTCCCTCCCCCAACCCCCACCTGACATGATGCTCCCTCCCTCCCTCCCCCAACCCCCACCTGACATGATGCTCCCCTCCCTCCCCCCCCCAACCCCCACCTGACATGATGCTCCCCTCCCTCCCCCAACCCCCACCTGACATGATGCTCCCTCCCCCCCCAACCCCCACCTGACATGATGCTCCCTCCCTCCCCCAACCCCCACCTGACATGATGCTCCCCTCCCTCCCTCCCCCAACCCCCACCTGACATGATGCTCCCCTCCCTCCCCCAACCCCCACCTGACATGATGCTCCCTCCCTCCCTCCCCCAACCCCCACCTGACATGATGCTCCCCTCCCTCCCCCAACCCCCACCTGACATGATGCTCCCCTCCCTCCCCCCAACCCCCACCTGACATGATGCTCCCTCCCTCCCCCAACCCCCACCTGACATGATGCTCCCCTCCCTCCCTCCCCCAACCCCCACCTGACATGATGCTCCCTCCCTCCCTCCCCCAACCCCCACCTGACATGATGCTCCCCTCCCTCCCCCAACCCCCACCTGACATGATGCTCCCTCCCTCCCTCCCCCAACCCCCACCTGACATGATGCTCCCCTCCCTCCCCCAACCCCCACCTGACATGATGCTCCCTCCCCCCCCCAACCCCCACCTGACATGATGCTCCCTCCCTCCCTCCCCCAACCCCCACCTGACATGATGCTCCCCTCCCTCCCCCAACCCCCACCTGACATGATGCTCCCCTCCCTCCCCCAACCCCCACCTGACATGATGCTCCCCTCCCTCCCCCAACCCCCACCTGACATGATGCTCCCTCCCTCCCTCCCCCAACCCCCACCTGACATGATGCTCCCCTCCCTCCCTCCCCCAACCCCCACCTGACATGATGCTCCCTCCCTCCCTCCCCCAACCCCCACCTGACATGATGCTCCCTCCCTCCCTCCCCCAACCCCCACCTGACATGATGCTCCCCTCCCTCCCCAAACCCCCACCTGACATGATGCTCCCTCCCTCCCCCAACCCCCACCTGACATGATGCTCCCCTCCCTCCCTCCCCCAACCCCCACCTGACATGATGCTCCCCTCCCTCCCTCCCCCAACCCCCACCTGACATGATGCTCCCCTCCCCCCCCCAACCCCCACCTGACATGATGCTCCCCTCCCTCCCCCAACCCCCACCTGACATGATGCTCCCCTCCCTCCCTCCCCCAACCCCCACCTGACATGATGCTCCCCTCCCTCCCTCCCCCAACCCCCACCTGACATGATGCTCCCCTCCCTCCCTCCCCCAACCCCCACCTGACATGATGCTCCCCTCCCTCCCCCAACCCCCACCTGACATGATGCTCCCTCCCCCCCCAACCCCCACCTGACATGATGCTCCCCTCCCTCCCTCCCCCAACCCCCACCTGACATGATGCTCCCCTCCCTCCCCCAACCCCCACCTGACATGATGCTCCCTCCCTCCCTCCCCCAACCCCCACCTGACATGATGCTCCCTCCCTCCCTCCCCCAACCCCCACCTGACATGATGCTCCCCTCCCTCCCCCAACCCCCACCTGACATGATGCTCCCTCCCTCCCCCAACCCCCACCTGACATGATGCTCCCCTCCCTCCCCCAACCCCCACCTGACATGATGCTCCCCTCCCTCCCCCAACCCCCACCTGACATGATGCTCCCTCCCTCCCTCCCCCAACCCCCACCTGACATGATGCTCCCTCCCCCCCTCCCCCAACCCCCACCTGACATGATGCTCCCCTCCCTCCCTCCCCCAACCCCCACCTGACATGATGCTCCCTCCCTCCCCCAACCCCCACCTGACATGATGCTCCCTCCCTCCCTCCCCCAACCCCCACCTGACATGATGCTCCCCTCCCTCCCCCAACCCCCACCTGACATGATGCTCCCTCCCTCCCTCCCCCAACCCCCACCTGACATGATGCTCCCCTCCCTCCCCCAACCCCCACCTGACATGATGCTCCCCTCCCTCCCTCCCCCAACCCCCACCTGACATGATGCTCCCTCCCTCCCCCAACCCCCACCTGACATGATGCTCCCCTCCCTCCCCCAACCCCCACCTGACATGATGCTCCCCTCCCTCCCCCAACCCCCACCTGACATGATGCTCCCCTCCCTCCCTCCCCCAACCCCCACCTGACATGATGCTCCCCTCCCTCCCCCAACCCCCACCTGACATGATGCTCCCTCCCCCCCCAACCCCCACCTGACATGATGCTCCCTCCCTCCCCCAACCCCCACCTGACATGATGCTCCCCTCCCTCCCCCAACCCCCACCTGACATGATGCTCCCCTCCCTCCCTCCCCCAACCCCCACCTGACATGATGCTCCCTCCCTCCCCCAACCCCCACCTGACATGATGCTCCCCTCCCTCCCCCAACCCCCACCTGACATGATGCTCCCCTCCCTCCCCCAACCCCCACCTGACATGATGCTCCCCTCCCCCCCCCAACCCCCACCTGACATGATGCTCCCCTCCCTCCCCCAACCCCCACCTGACATGATGCTCCCCTCCCTCCCTCCCCCAACCCCCACCTGACATGATGCTCCCTCCCTCCCTCCCCCAACCCCCACCTGACATGATGCTCCCCTCCCTCCCTCCCCCAACCCCCACCTGACATGATGCTCCCCTCCCTCCCCCAACCCCCACCTGACATGATGCTCCCCTCCCTCCCTCCCCCAACCCCCACCTGACATGATGCTCCCCTCCCTCCCTCCCCCAACCCCCACCTGACATGATGCTCCCTCCCTCCCTCCCCCAACCCCCACCTGACATGATGCTCCCCTCCCTCCCCCAACCCCCACCTGACATGATGCTCCCCTCCCTCCCCCAACCCCCACCTGACATGATGCTCCCCTCCCTCCCTCCCCCAACCCCCACCTGACATGATGCTCCCCTCCCTCCCTCCCCCAACCCCCACCTGACATGATGCTCCCTCCCTCCCCCAACCCCCACCTGACATGATGCTCCCTCCCTCCCCCAACCCCCACCTGACATGATGCTCCCCTCCCTCCCCCAACCCCCACCTGACATGATGCTCCCTCCCTCCCCCTCTGATAGCACGCCTCTCTCTCCCTCCCTCCTCCCTCTCTCCTCCTACCTCTCCCTCTCTCCTCCTACCTCTCCCTCTCTCCTCCCTCTCTCCCTCCCTCCCTCCCTCCCTCCCTCCTCCCTCTCTCCTCCTACCTCTCCCTCCCTCCCCCTCTGCAAGCACTCTCTCTCTCCCCTGGTCATCCCTCTCTCCTCCTACCTCTCCCTCTCTCCTCCTACCTCTCCCTCTCTCCTCCTACCTCTCCCTCTCTCCTCCTACCTCTCCCTCTCTCCTCCCTCTCTCCTCCTACCTCTCCCTCTCTCCTCCCTCTCTCCTCCTACCTCTCCCTCTCTCCTCCTACCTCTCCCTCTCTCCTTCTACCTCTCCCTCTCTCCTCCTACCTCTCCCTCTCTCCTCCTACCTCTCCCTCTCTCCTCCTACCTCTCCCTCTCTCCTCCTACCTCTCCCTCTCTCCTCCTACCTCTCCCTCTCTCCTCCTACCTCTCCCTCCCTCCTCCCTCTCTCCTCCTACCTCTCCCTCTCTCCTCCTCTGCAAGCACTCTCTCTCTCCCCTGGTCATCCCTCTCTCCTCCTACCTCTCCCTCTCTCCTCCCTCTCTCCCTCCCTCTCTCCCCTTCCTCCTCCCTCTCTCCTCCCCCTCTGCAAGCACGTCTCTCTCTCCCCTGGTCATCCCTCTCTCCTCCTACCTCATCCCTCTCTCCTCCTACCTCTCCCTCCCTCCCTCCTCCCTCTCTCTCTCCCTACTGCCTCTCCCTCCCTCCTCCCTCCCTCTCTCCCTCCCTCTCTCCTTCTACTTCTCCCTCTAGGACCCCCCCCCATCTCTCTATCATCCCTTCCTCATCCCTCTCTCCTCCTACCTCTCCCTCCCCTCCCTATAGTCCCCCCATCTCTCTATCATCCCTTCCTCATCCCTCTCTCCTTCTACCTCTCCCTCCCCTCCCTCTAGGATCTCTATCATCCCTTCCTCATCCCTCTCTCCTTCTACCTCTCCCTCCCCTCCCTCTAGGATCTCTATCATCCCTTCCTCATCCCTCTCTCCTACCTCTCCCTCCCCTCCCTCTAGGATCTCTATCATCCCTTCCTCATCCCTCTCTCCTTCTACCTCTCCCTCCCCTCCCTCTAGGATCTCTCTATCATCCCTTCCTCATCCCTCTCTCCTCCTACCTCTCCTTCCCCTCCCTCTAGTCTCTCTCTATCATCCCTTCCTCATCCCTCTGTCCTCCTACCCCTCCCTCCCCTCCCTCTAGTCTCTCTCTATCATCCCTTCCTCATCCCTCTCTCCTCCTACCTCTCCCTCCCCTCCCTCTAGTCTCTATCATCCCTTCCTCATCCCTCTCTCCGTGCCCTGTGTTCTGCAGGTGTCCTAGTCGGACGGCGGGTTGTGTGTTCTGTTCTCAGTGATCAGGCTGTATTGCAGTGGTGGTGAATGAGGCATGCATGCTGTTTAATGAGGTGATGATCACTGTGTGTTAGGGATGCACCGATCCACATTTTTTCACTTCCGATCCGATCCCGATACCCGAATTTGGATATCGGCCGATACCGATACTATTCCGATACCAGAGCTCTTTTTGCTTGAATATTATTATTATTATTGTTTATTTTATGAGGCTGTAATAAACTCCTCTCTACAGGCAAAACTCCTCTCTACAGGCAAGTATGACATGTACTTGAGGAAAGTATAAGCTCAGAAAAGCAGGTCAGAAAAGCTTAAAATTGATTATCAATATTTATTAAATTCCATAAAAGTGCAACAAATACACTCTCCAGCAGCCACAAGGGTTTACTTGTCTGACTTGAAATAAAATGTGTAACAAGGCAGCGTTTACTAGTGCAAATATATACACTATCAAAAAGCAAAGAATAGCCTACCTGTCATATAAATGTGAACAGCACAAACACAAATCAAGTAGAGACTACTATGCAGCAATGCGGTTTTCAAGTGTCAAATATGAAATAAAGTGTAAACATCTCTACACTGCTCTCCCTCCCAATAAAAGAAAATGCATACAATGGGCTGCTTCATCTGATCAGCACAAAGTACACTGGCTCAAGTAGCAGCAACAAATCAAGGTTTTCAAATGTCAAATATTTGAAATAAAATAAAGTGCAAAATCAGTGTAAACATCCACACTATCAATACAACAATGTGCATTTGAACAGCACAAATCCAAATGTGTGCGCCAGAGTCAACCCAGTGCACTGTGAGGCTGATTAGTGACATTGGGCACACATCCGAGGTCCAAATATCTGTGGTAAAGCTCAGGGCTGGAACTCCTTTTAACTTGTCAGCTAACTTGGACGACACTCGGTTGTATAGTTTGGGTAGCGCAGTCTCTGATATATATTTTCTGGATGGTAGACTATACCTTGGCTGCAAGTGCTCCATCAGGCTGCGAAACCCCTCGTTTTCCACCACACTTAATGGTTGGTCGTCGACTATGATAAAGTTGAGCAACTTCTCTGTAATCATTTTGGCTTTTACGTTGTCTGCTGGAAGTTTAGCCTGCTTTTGGAATGACTCCAGGAGTGATTCTTGACGTTTCGTTTCATCTTTCTGTCCCCTGGCTAAATATTCGCTGTGCTCTTTTGGGTGGTGCTTTTTCAAATGTTTGATTAGATTAGTAGTATTGTACGTTGCGACAGAGCTTCCACCTCTCGGAACGACGGCTTTGCAAACATTACATGTTGCTGTCTTGCTTTGCGGTGTTTCAAGAGTAAAATAACTCCATACAGCGGACATGTTGTGAAGTTTAGCCTACAGGCTAGCTCGCTGCAAACTGTGGAATGGACCTTCCTGAATGGAGGCGTGTCTCATAACTCCCATTGTTTTTCATTGAGACACGCCTCCGTTCTAGGAAGTCCCATTCCACAGTTTGCAGCCAGCCAGCAGGCTAGCGTGTAGCAGCAAAATTAAGCCGGCAGGAATCACATGTGGAATCATTCCAGCAGACAACGTGAAAGCGCGCACACAGCAGGCGGATCGGAAATCTCCGCACGTGGATCGGAAATTTCCGATCCATGAATTACATGAGTATCGGCACCCGATACCGATATTGGATCGGATCGGTCCCA
>NW_028176445.1:605604-610096 GCF_949987555.1 Borostomias antarcticus
TCTGGCCGGTAGAGGTCCACCCTGCCTCTCTGGCCGGTAGGGGTCCACCCTGCCTCTCTGGCCGGTAGGGGTCCACCCTGCCTCTCTGGCCGGTAGAGGTCCACCCTGCCTCTCTGGCCGGTAGGGGTCCACCCTGCCTCTCTGGCCGGTAGAGGTCCACCCTGCCTCTCTGGCCGGTAGGGGTCCACCCTGCCTCTCTGGCCGGTAGGGGTCCACCCTGCCTCTCTGACCGGTAGAGGTCCACCCTGCCTCTCTGGCCGGTAGAGGTCCACCCTGCCTCTCTGGCCGGTAGAGGTCCACCCTGCCTCTCTGGCCGGTAGAGGTCCACCCTGCCTCTCTGGCCAGTAGGGGTCCACCCTGCCTCTCTGGCCGGTAGGGGTCCACCCTGCCTCTCTGGCCGGTAGAGGTCCACCCTGCCTCTCTGGCCGGTAGAGGTCCACCCTGCCTCTCTGGCCGGTAGGGGTCCACCCTGCCTCTCTGGCCGGTAGAGGTCCACCCTGCCTCTCTGGCCAGTAGGGGTCCACCCTGCCTCTCTGGCCGGTAGGGGTCCACCCTGCCTCTCTGGCCGGTAGAGGTCCACCCTGCCTCTCTGGCCGGTAGAGGTCCACCCTGCCTCTCTGGCCGGTAGGGACTACCAACCAAACCCACCCGTTTTCTGAAAGCAAAACAAAAAAGGTAATCAAAAAACAATTAAAAATACACAGAAAAAATGGCACAACTCAGCCCCTAACTGAACTTCCGAAGAGGGTGAAACATGGCCAGAGCTTTTCAAACCTGGCAACCAAGGGACAGTTACATTTCAAGAACACTATGGCGACTCGGGCGGGATTGGGGGACGTGCTGCTGTCCCCTCAGTGTCACTACGACCCGAACACACACACACACACACACACACACACACACACAGACCGGTCAGTTCTACAGTCCTGCTCTCCCCGTACAGAGCTACATGTTGACGAGGTTGTTAGGAGAGCCGTGGAGTACAGCAGGCTACTTGCTCCGGAAACAGAAGGTACTTTTTATGTGATACACTACATGTGGTGAGTGATAAGCCAGCCGTTCGGAGGAACCCTGTCTGTCTGGTCACCGGCACGGACTGGGATTCGTTAGAGAAGGAAAGAAGTGACGGGTGGATATTGATGGATGGATGGAGGATGAGGAGAAAGGCTAATGACCTAACCGGCACGACAGAGAAGACTCGTTGGAACCTCGCGTAAACGCATCCCTGAAGCGTCCCAGACAGGCCAGGAAAAACAACCGTTTTTTTTGTGTGTGCTGTTTCACGACCGACCCCCGACTGAAAACGCGAAAAAGAAAAAAAGAAAACGACAAGGAAAAAGAAACGACACTTGTTTTTTCTGCATTACCTCAGTTTTATTTTCCTGTTTTATTTCAATGTCATTGGGGGGGGGGAAGAGCGGTTATTATTATATAAGTGGACATAATATGATTACGTCCACTAATATTGATATTTTTTTTTTACTATTCTCGTTTTCCACATTTCCCAGTGAATCACTCTTATTGCTGGTCTAATAGTATTACATTTCTAACTCTTCTTATTATAGTTGTTGAAACTATGAAGAGTGTATCATGACTCTACCATATACAGGAATCTCCCTCTCGGAGAACAGAAGGCCACAAGCCTGCGAGGATGTTGACAGGCTAGCCTCACCTCTATACGCCAGGCCATACCACATTCCAGGTTGTAGCATCAACGTAGGGACGGAACCTTCTGGACTTTGCGTACAGGGATGGGGATCCCCTCGTTGGAACCGAAGAGACCACATCTTCAGGTTGGGGTGCGCGCGTCTCTTCAAACACTACAGCTAGTGATACCAGTGGGGGGTTTATTTTTTGGTCTACGAGTGACTTGGGACCTGGCCAATAAGACACTAGATGGCCTTACATAGGCTGACCAGTCTCCTGTTGACGTTAGAATGTTTTCTGGACGACACCCTGGCTTATCACTCCCTTGGGAACATCAGGATCTTACCATGTATTTGAGTGGCGTATTCCTCCATGCCTTTTACGGTCCGGGAAGAGAGACGAGCCGTGTATAAAAAGCTGACTTTGTCCTGCTACCTTCTATATCGCCATATACTCTGAATATCTTATTATTGCTATCGTTTGTCTTTTGGTTCCAAAGATTTTCAGAAAAGCACATCTTGTTTTGGGTCAAACTTGTAGAACACGTTTATTACACTCTTTCATGATCGCTGTTCTCGCTGTCATTTTAGCTCTTATTTTGTTGTTTTTATTGTGGGATTAAAAGGTGATTATTTGGTGCCTAGCTGTGTGTGAACGGATAACGGGCACGCCAGCCAGGGACGAGAGAGAGGAGGAGAAGGGACAACACATGGATTTATTGAGATAAATATGTTTGTGGTATCAAATTGGACAAGATCTAAACCGCAGCAGGTTATGAATTAGACCTGAACACGACTAAACTCAGCCATTTAAATGGCCGCTCTCCCTGTGCGGATGGAGGAGGGGGTTCTGGGAAGCGCGTCACAGCAGACAGAACGTCCGCCAATGTGAAGATTTGGGCTGTAAAAGGAAAAAAAAAACGTTTCTGCTTCTACAGTTGACATGTCGGTGTGTCCTGTGCGGTTGTGGTGTTTTTAACTGGAGGACAGCGAGCCGAATGCTGCCGTGGTAATTGACCAGAATTATGTTGTGTGATAAGTACTACAGAATACTGCAGTCACACTGTTGGGAGTATTCATGTGGGCGCTATCATGACAAAATATTTTTTTCTCTCTTACGAGTATTATGAACAGAAGTGATCAGTATGCATGTTTGTTTGTGTGAGAGACCTGGGTGGAGAGGTGCTTTTTTCCGTTTGTGCATGAATTCTAATCATTGTGCTGGAGGAGGAGGAGGAGGAGGAGGAAGAGGTTTGTTACGTAACACAAGATGGCTGAAGGGTTGAGGATAGCTCCATTATGATCATGGTGCCCTGGGGAGCTGTGTAGCTCAGAGACTAGTCTGTGTAAAAGATGGCTGCATTAGCTTGGTTATCTCTAGTACTCTGGTCATGGTAACCGCCAGCTATCATATCTCTCCAAGATACAATCTACTGTGGAGCAGCGGGCGTTCTGGTGTTGGTCAGCTAGTGAGAGGGCCCCCAGAGAACGCTAGCGTCTTGGTCCAGAGCTAGTGAGAGGGCCCCCAGAGAACGCTAGCGCCTTGGTCCAGAGACAGTGAGAGGGGCCCCCAGAGAACGCTAGCGCCTTGGTCCAGAGATAGTGAGAGGGCCCCCAGAGAACGCTAGCGCCTTGGTCCAGAGCGGAAGGCCGATGTTGAAAGTTCCCCACAGGCTGAGCTGTAGCACAAAACGGCGTCCCCTTGGCAATGCAGCGGACCATAGCATCCCCATATGTAACCTAGTAAATGACCATTCAATCATCCCCCCAACATGGCCTTGTACTACCCCCCAGTGTAACCCCCCCCCCCCCCGCCCACACACACACACACACACCTTTTTACCATTTATCTAGGGGCCGTTTTTCGCATTTCTCCTTTGACGGCGACTAAGGACTTGGAGATAGCCGAGCCTTTATCCACACCACGTTAGTTTTTCTACAGGGACATCTTAGCTTCGCCTGCATGTGGAGGTGCCGATCTCACCAGCTCATGTACCCCAAGTGAGGATCTTTTTATTTTTTTAATCGTTTTCGTTTGTTTTCTTTTCTTTTTCTATATAAAGTGACTTGTGTATTTCTCATAATTGTTTATTTTCGCCATCACCCGTGTCTGCCTTCTGTTTGCCTGTCTTTGTTATGATTGAATGTACATAATAAACTTTTGGTTTATTATACGTTTGTCTTTATTGACTGGTTCTCTTTTATTCCCAGTTCGTGTGGAATATATCAAATGTTATTTGTATACAGTAGCACACTCCATACACAGACAACACAATGTGCTTTACAGAGAGGCAGGGATGGAGAAGGTACATAATGATCCTACCCCTCATTTCCCAGAGGGAAGCAAAAAAAAACAGTTAATGTCAAAATTCTTCCCTGACCTCAACGAGCTGATCGAGCAAGCGCCAGGAAAATGTTATTCGCTATAGGATAGATAACTACGGTATCCTTCTAGGGACAGTTTAGGCATCTTGCAGTTTTTCCCCACCTAGTTGGTTTTCATACTGGATGTCATGACGCCCCCGGAGGAACAGTCACTGAGTTGGGCTCGATCTCAGTTCCACTCCGTTTGGAAAGCGAGTTGAATTTAAAATGCTCACCTCACCCATCTTATCTTACACAATTAGTCTGGACGTTTGGATTGTTTGGGAATGAAACTGCATTCACCAGAACCACTAAAACAGTCTTTTTTTGAAAGGGGAAGGAAAAAAAGACGGCATGTAGGCTATTTTGTCCTGTTTTAAAACTATGTAGGCTATTTTGTTATTTGTATTTGTTGTATTTGTATTTGTTACAGTTCAAAACTGTATCTATTTTGTCCGCTGTTCTAACTCGTGGAACAGAGG
>NW_028176445.1:610296-627796 GCF_949987555.1 Borostomias antarcticus
ACACACACACACACACACACACACACACACACACACACACACACACAGGCACACCACACACAGGCACACGCACACAGGCACACACACACAGGCACACACACACAGGCTCAAACACAAAGTTAGTCACGCACGGGTGGGACATGCATATATGACTCCCATTTCCCATGATCCACTGCAGGTGTGTCGTGGTCTGTGGCGGCTTCATCGACAGTTTGAGGTTTTAACAACCAGTTTTTTGTTTGACTGTCTAAGTTGAGGTTGGATTTCTTGGGGGGGTTTTATAAAAACCTGCACTTCACCGCTGTTACTCACCGAGGCGGCGTGGAAATCACATGACAGGAAGATCTGTATCCTCCTCAGGTCATCAAAACACAGGAGGTTGCTACTGATACACACACACACACACACACACACACACTCTCTCTCTCTCTCTCTCTCTCTCTCTCTCTCTCTCTCTCACACACACACACAGGCATGCACCCCTGTAGGGAGGGAGGAGGTGGATTTCACCACTGACTCAGCTCAGCTGGCTGTTAAGACTCGATTAATATCAAACGATACCGACTGCTTGTTTTTAACACAACAGAAGGACACACACACGGCTGTTCAACAGTATATCAGACATTCTACTTTTTTACCTACAAATCGTTTTCTAAAGTGAGTGTTGGCCGGTTAGCACATCAGTGCTTGATTCCAGACCGCTCTCCAGCTGAGAGCCCGTCGCTAACGTGACTCTGAGGGTGACCAGAGAGACGTGACAGGAGAGACCGTGTGTTGCGTCAGTCAAGAGGAATGTCTTGGACTGTCTGTGCACGAGCTCGTACTCCCGGCCCAGACTCAAGTCTGTACAGGAACGGGGTTGAGATGGTGTCTAGGGGACTGGGAGAGGCGGGAGGAATGGAAAGTTGTTTCAACTTGCAATTTAGGAGGAAGTTAGACAGATAGCGATACAGGTGAGAGAGCTTGGACTGAGACAGACAGGAAGCTGGACATGTAGGATCGAACGTTGAACAAGTAATAAAGCACAAAGCTTGACTTTCGCTCAAAGGGCGGTGTTTTTTTTTGTCTGAGTTTGTGTGTTTGTTACTTTGTGTGTGTGTGTGTGTGTGTGTGTGTGTGTGTGTGTGTGCGTGAGCGCGTTCCCATGGATTCGTGCACCTGCGTGCGTGCGTGCGTGTTGTTGGAAATATCCCGTAAGTCATTGCACTGTCAGTCAGTCACGGTCTCATTACTCGATATGCGTAGCTGGTTGGTCAGGACAAGGCAGCGTTGTGACAAGTCGTGTCGCTAGGTAGAGAGAGCTGTGACTCCGAGCAAGATCACGATTGTTCTGAGGTGACACCGTAGCAATCATTGTGTGGAGTTTTATTCTATTCAGGAATGTTTAGTGACGTTTGTAATGTTAACACGTGTCGTGAATCTTCAGAACATTTTCAACCAGTCACAGAAAACCAGGCCAGGTCCAGCCTGGCTTATGGGCGGGGCTGGCTTGTTTCTGTTCAGGACTGGTAGGACGAAACATTTTTTTTTTTTTTTTTTTTACAAATCTTTGCGGCATCCCTGGACTTGTCCCCCCCCGCATGCATGTCACTGATTGCTATCGATTTAAACCTATTAGAGTCAGCTTGGGCAGCTCATTGAACGTTGCCCGCTCCAGATTGAATAGCTGTGTTCGGATTCGCTCCCTATTCACTAGTGCACTATATAGGGCGTCAGCCATTTTGTTTGTAGTGTCCGAATTCTCCACGGAATTTTCGTTCCCTATATAGTCCACTATTTATTACCCACAATTCACCTTGATTTGCAGGGAACGGTGCATGTACCCTACATCTTCTCCGTTCCCTAGGTAGTTCACTACATGGTGAACCCTATATAGGGAATAAGGAGTGAGGGAACGAGGGAGCGATTCCGAACACAGCTAATGATAAAAAAAAAAGAAAAAAAAAGGTTGGGATGGAATGTGATTGGAGACTGTGTCATCCTTTCCAGACCATACTGGCGTCAGCTCTTCAAAACGTCTTCATTGCAAGAAGCCATGGTGCTTGAATAAGGTTGGAAGCATGGATGTATTAATAGAACTGGATACAGCCACTCCATTCACTGACCGCTATCAAACGTGAAGCCCTATTGAACCGCGCCATCTTGGCAAATTTGTAGTCATTTGACTATTTCCGGTGACTTTTGCGCAGTTGAGCTTTTCTGGCCTACGCGCGTCCAAGAACAAGTTCACGAAATGTAGACTCACGTTCCCGGCTCTCCCCGCTTTGAGTTAGCAATGAAAACCGGCTTGCATATTAACCTGTTTTTGTCAAATATATCCATTGGAGACATTATTTTTTTATCCAGGCATCTTAGTTTTAACAGGGTAATTATAGCTGAACATGTTTTATTTGCTAGTAGATGGTATTCATTCCGTTCGCGATAACGTTATTGCAGCCAGGCTAAATTCCTCCAGGGAGCCAGTAGCCATGTTTCCATCCACTTGTCAATCGAATTGCACATTTCCTTAAAAAAAAAAAAAAAAAATGTTGTTCCCATGGGATCTCTCCCGTCCGTCTGAAAAAAGGGGGCAGAGAGGAGAGGAAAAAGGGGCGTGGCTAAAGTTAGGAATCAAACAGGTTAGTCATCAACCAGGGATCGAACCCCTGACCTCCCGCATGAGACTCATCAACCAGGGATCGAACCCCTGACCTCCCGCATGAGAGTCATCAACCAGGGATCGAACCCCTGACCTCCCACATGAGACTCATCAACCAGGGATCGAACCCCTGACCTCCCACATGAGACTCATCAACCAGGGATCGAACCCTGATCTCCCACATGAGACTCATCAACCAGGGATCGAACCCCTGACCTCCCACATGAGACTCATCAACCAGGGATCGAACCCCTGACCTCCCGCATGAGAGTCATCAACCAGGGATCGAACCCCTGATCTCCCACATGAGACTCATCAACCAGGGATCGAACCCCTGACCTCCCGCATGAGAGTCATCAACCAGGGATCGAACCCCTGACCTCCCACATGAGACTCATCAACCAGGGATCGAACCCTGATCTCCCACATGAGACTCATCAACCAGGGATCGAACCCCTGACCTCCCACATGAGACTCATCAACCAGGGATCGAACCCCTGACCTCCCGCATGAGACTCATCAACCAGGGATCGAACCCCTGATCTCCCACATGAGACTCATCAACCAGGGATCGAACCCCTGATCTCCCACATGAGAGTCATCAACCAGGGATCGAACCCCTGACCTCCCACATGAGACTCATCAACCAGGGATCGAACCCCTGACCTCCCGCATGAGAGTCTGACGCTATAACCATTACTTCAAGTGTGGGATGTCATAGAGTTTTTGTTCCTGTATGGAATCTCTCCCGTACTTCCAAAAAAGAGGAAAGGAGGGTGAAAGGAGGGAGGGAGAGGGATGGAAAGTAAACGTAGGAATTAACCCACAGGCTAGCAGAGGGTGTGGGTATTGTTTCCAAAAATCTTCCCCACCGGGGACTTGAACCTCCGATCTCCCGCCTGGGATTCGGACACTTTACCCACTACTCTACCAAGGAACTGGGAAGTGAGGGATGCCATAGTGTATATGTTGGTCTGCTGGGACTACTGCCTCTTGTGGTGGCAACATAGAAATCCAAGTCAACAACAGAAGGGAGGGAGAGAGTGACAACCCGACAAACGCCATCGATGGTGCGCTGGCTTACAGCCACGCACAAAAAAAACACAAGGACACTGAGACTTACTGAAAAGAGAAACTTTTAATGAATCTACCCAAAACGTTACGGGGTCCAAATACACATTCAGCGATTGAATGTGTTTGTGAGTGCGACATAAATATAGTGTGGAAGCCAGGGTGGCGTAGTCTAGATGAGGTTGAGCGAGTGGGGTTGAAAGAGAGAGAGAGAGAGAGAGAGAGAGAGAGATCGTAATGATCTAAAGAATTGTAGTATCGGTCATCACAGTGTATCACAAACACCCTCCTAGCTGATGATTCCTGGGTGGTCTCTAGACCGCCATTTATCATCAACAAGGTACAAAAACTCAATGCAAAACAAAAAAGGTGGAGGAGGAGGAGGAGGAGGAGGAGGAGGAGGCCGGGGGCGGTAAAAAAGGAGTGTGAAGGAGGGGAAGACGGGGAACGGAAGACAACAACAAAACAACAACATGATATTTACATTTTCGCAGACGGAAGGAAATCCGAGCTAGCGACAGCCCGATGTAGGCTATGGTAGGGTTAGGGTTTGTCTCCTCAAGTATAGTCACATATACTGTAAACAGTAGTATTATATAATAATAATAATTATAATAATAATAATAATAATAAATAACAGTCTTTAAGTGTTCTGTCTGCCAACCACGGGGTCTTTCCTCACGGCTGGCCTGGCCCACACAGCTTGACCACGGCGAACAGTGACACCAGGTAGAGAGACGCGTCGGGGGTGTGGAGGGGTCAGCGGGTTCCAGAGGGATGAGGGGGATGAGAGGAGAGATCGGGGAGGGGAGGGGGAAAGGGAAGGCAGGAGGTTTAGATGATGCCGTATTTGGCCAGGTCGCTGAGCTCCATGTCGCCGAAGGCCTCCCATGGGCAGACCACGGTGATGTCCGTGCCCAGACCCTCCATGCCCGGGATGTCGTCGCCAAATCTGTCGCCGAACCACAAGGACATGGGGTCAGTCGGCGTGTCTGACCGCTTCATTTCCATCATTCAAGTGCATGTTTGTTTTTTAAAAGACTGGTCATTTATTACTGCCAATGTCACAGTTTAGATAATACATGTTGGCATGGCTTGTGTGCGTTTGTGTAGCAAACTGTGCTCGTGTGTGTGTGTGTGTGTGTGTGTGTGTGAGTCTCACCCCTTCTGACCGGGCTTGGGGGCCTTGCTCTTGAATGTACGCGTCTGCCTCTGCTTGAACTTGGGCGGTCCCTTCTTGGGCGTGGTGGGACCGTTGGCGGTGCCTCCGGCGGCCAGGGCGCTTCCTGCGGGCGGGGCGGCGTTCATCTCTCTGGGTCTTTAGGCTGAGAGACCGACGGAGAGAGAGAGAGAGTCAGAGAGGGGGAAAGGTGTTAGAAGTTGTGTCTCGCCAAGAAACCTCCATTCTTCTTCCTCCCTCTCTCCCTATCTGCTGACCTCTGGCCGTTAATCCCCACCTCACGCCCTGGCTTCCACAGCAGGGATAATCTGAGGAGATTAGGCAGATTAAGATAAACGACCGGATTACCGCTGATTCCTCTTAAAACCCATTTACAATAATCGCCCTTCTAGAGGGCCAGCATACAATTGTGTTTGTGGCCCAAACTATGGCTATGATAACTAATAAATATACTGATAAATTACCCCCATTTTTAAGAACCCCCTATTTTACCAACTGCTCTCTGTTATCAAGATGGATATCATGTTTTTTTTTCTGGGATATCAACATGTTCCAACTTCTCATGTTTATAATTTGGATTGGTGATGAATTCATTTGACCCCAGAGAGAAACCATAATATGCGTTTTAATTAATGCATATAAACCATTTCATGGTATGTTAATATTCCAAGTAAAACATAGCTTCACACACATCCACTTCTTACTGTAGGTGCAAAGCCTAACTTTCGATCAACAATAGATCTTTGTCAAGTCAAGTCATGACTGGACAAAGTTCTATTGTTGATCGAAATGTTGTCACTTTATAAATTGGGAGCTATTTTTGAAAAGAGTTGCAAGGCTCTTTCTTATTTTTTGATGTTCATATTCCGAACAATGACACAACAGTTTACAGTGCAGTTTACTTGGAAGAAGTCGCTGCCCTCGTGACCGAAGGTTCCTGGGTTCCATCGATAGTATTGACCTAGTCCTGATGTTCCCTGTGTGTTTCACAAAGTCAACTGGTCGTGTCTTTGACCCAGTCTGACCGTAGAAGGTCACACCGAGGGTGGGAGCGGAAGCCGCACCAATCAGGGTATTGAGGATGGCGACGCCAGCGAGAGCCACCAATCGCTTTAGTGTCTCAGACGACGGGCTGAACAACAGTTAACGTCACTGTTCTTCCTCTGATCTTCTTAAGCAGTGTCCCTAAGCCTGCCCCATGTACCCCCTCCCTGGACCTCTGGCACTCACAATCCTGTTAGTGGGATCAGGAAGATGTGGGCCATGTTATGTCAGAGCACATATGCTGCTCCTGCATGCAGTCACAGATCTAAAAATCAAGAAGGTAGGTTTAAAACACCTGCTGTACAGCCGGCTGAGGATCATCCACAGAGTCTGGAGATCGGTGATGCGTTAGTGTGCCGCCGGGGAAGATAAACCCGCCAAGTTCTTGACCATCTGTTGGAGGGGTTCTTTGTTCCTCTTTTCCCAACCAACTACCTGTTTCTGACCTCCGTTGATGTTTGAATCATGTTCAAAAGTCTTTTTGAAGGTTTTGAAACGTTCAGCCATGCTAACTTTTCAATTCAGCTGAAAAAACATGACCTCTTCAGCTTTGATAGAAAGATTTGCATATCTCCATGAAGTAATTTCAATCTCTGCAAAGGTTTGTTAATTTTGTATTCAACTGCTCTCAACCTCTCAGCCTCTAGAAGAACAATTTCACCAGTTTTAACCTCTATCCTAAAATCATTGATAGGTTAGTTCCCCATATGTTTTCCAGGTTAGAAGAACATATGGGCTTTACTGACGAGACCTGGTGGAGACTACCACCCTACCAGATCTCTGCTCTACCATGCCTTGACGCTGTCTGTAAACAGACAGCAGTGCAAAGTTGATTTTAAATTATTATTTAAATTATTATTATCATTTATCAAGATGCACCTGTCCCCAAAATGGTGTTTGATTCATCCATGCACTTTCCATCGTACCTCTTCCTCCTATCTCTGCTCCGATCAAACTAGCCACATTCACTAGACCCGCTCTCAAACTCAGCAGGCTAGGTACATTCACTAGACCCGCTCTCAAACTCAGCAGGCTAGGTACATTCACTAGACCTGCTCTCAAACTCAGCAGGCTAGGTACATTCACTAGACCCGCTCTCAAACTCAGCAGGCTAGGTACATTTACAAATCATCATCGTCTAGTCAGATAAGGTCCGTTCTACATTTGCATGGTCTTATCAAGTCCAATCTCCAGTCATCATCCGTATCTCTCCATCCTCTACTCTTCCTTCATAGGGAGGCACAGTTACCATGAAACAAGTTCAGAAATGCCATAACTGTTTGATCAGTAACATGTAGGTAGTAGAAGTATCTATATTAGAGAAAGCCATTGGTTAAGCTAAGTACATAGGTGGTTTTTGCATGTAATGAGGGAAGCAGTAGCGTGGTCAGTTGTCTGTGGATGGAAGGTAAATAAAGGAAGTGGTTTGTCTCTCACCTGTGCTGTTTACAGAGGATGGATGCGAGGAGCTTCCGTGTTCTCCCGATGGCGAGGTCACTGAGCCAGGCTGTGAGCAGAACGAAGGTGAGCAGCTCCCCCGCGTTTATATAGCGCTCTCCTAATCCCCCCTTCTTCTCGCTTTCCACTCACATGCTCTCCCCGAAAAGGTCAGCCCCTCCATCCCGCCCTCTCTCATCCTCCTCACCCCTCCACCTCCCACCTCCCCTCATCTTGTCCTCAGGGCTGATCCCACAGTGCTGGAGGGAGAGAGAGAGGGGTCAGTCAGGGCGTTTTTAACAGTCTTATCCTGTTAAGTCTTGACACCTGTTTTAGTCGGACACGAGCAGCGGGCGGCTGACTGGCGTTTGTTTTCTGTGGTCGCGTTCCTCCGCCATGTGAGTGTCCATTAGCAAAGCCTTCTACTGTGTGACCCCATAGGTTGTCTCAGCTGCCATGCCAGCATACGACGTATCATTCTCACGTACTCTACTGCTGAACAGTAGCTTGAGATACCGATTTTAATTGATTGCCTGTTAGTCACGGAGATTAAGACGCTCAAGCATAACATTGGGGTTTAATCAAGGCCACGCCAAAGATTGTATTGTATGTATGTCCGTTTTGTATTAATGTATATGTGACCGCCGCTGGTGATTTGGTCCTCAACTAGGCATTTTCATTTTTCAGTTTTTTACAGATTATGAAAGTGCAGATTGTAAGCTTTCAAATGAGGTCTCATACATTGAAATCTGAACATATTTGAAGAAGATATGCTTATTTGAATGCTAGTACTGCCAAATCAACTTAGCTGAGAAATCGCCCTCCAAAGTTCTCCAACATTTCACACCTCTGACTGCCAGGTAATGGGCGTGAACAATAGCCTGGTAACCGCACCCCCAGCCACTCCCCCACTGGACGATCTGTCATTATCTGTCAG
Source organism: Borostomias antarcticus (assembly GCF_949987555.1). Lineage (NCBI taxonomy): Eukaryota > Metazoa > Chordata > Actinopteri > Stomiiformes > Stomiidae > Borostomias > Borostomias antarcticus. The sequence continues at coordinate 618,604 of NW_028176445.1, forward strand.
AGTGGCTGTCAACTTGGGGTATTACCTGAGAGTGGGGTGCTCTCTCACTGATTACCCCACACTCTTTGAGTCAGTATTAATCTTGTGTTGTGAATGCAGTTAAGAACAATATAAGATGAAGTTCAAATTTAACATTCTTTATTGTCAAATACATGATATACATTACAAGCATAAGTAGTAAAGTGTACAAAAAAAGGCAACAGTCTAAGTGTTAAAGTGTACAGTCAGTTGTATAGACGAGGTGCATAGTGTTCATTGTGATCAAGTGCACAACAAAGTAATAAGGTGCATAGTGTTCAATGTGATCAAGTGCACAACAAAGTAATAACAAGGTGCATAGTGTTCATTGTGATCAAGTGCACAGCAAAGTAATAACAAGGTGCATAGTGTTCATTGTGATCAAGTGTACAACAAAGTAATAACAGTCCCCAGCTCAATACTCAAGGTAATAACAGTACTCGGCTCAGTATTCAATATTCGAACAATGCAGTCTGTGCAAGTGTGCGCAAGTCTGTGCAAGAGAACACGCAATGCTTCAGTATACAAACAGGAAAAGGCTGTGGCCTTTCTCCTGCAGTGCTGTCCATCCTGATGATCTGCAGTGAATCTACAAGCGGACAGTCTTGTTCTGAGCTGCTGTGGAGTTTGGCGGGGGACATGTGATGTCTCGTCCCTCATCAGAACAGAACTCTCTGATCTTGTTAAAGAGATATGTCTGTCTGGCCATGTCCAGTCCGGGTGGGGCTTGCACAGGAAGACCTTCTCTGGGGGGCAGGACATCAGGCTTGCGCAGCAGCTGAAACTCAACTGCTGGTGCATCACGGTGTTCTCTGGCCACAACCATGCCAGGTCTCTCTGCATCAAAACTGCAATAGAATAGAAGGAAGAAAGTACATTAAACTATTGCCCACAGTACTGGCACTCCATATACATAAAATAGTACCAGAAAGTGTTGATTAAATAGACTAGCTAATGCATGATAATTACCTGAAGTGCTGGTAACTCGAAATCTGTGGGAGTGCCCGGAAGTAGGGTTTCAGATACTCTTGCCAGTTGTAGCATTCAACAAGCACGGTGCCGTCTTCCAGTCCAACAAGCTGGGGGATGTTGACGTGCTTCACAGGAGAGCTGTCCCTGACGACTCCAGCAATGGCAGACAGAGTGTCCACTCTGGTCTTCCTGAAGCTCTGCTTGACCAGGCCGAAGCACCAGTCAGGGCCAAACTTGGTGTGGCCTGCAATCAGGAAGTGGACGTCCAGCTGCAGGTGAAGCTTGTGCATGGTCCGCCAAGCACAGTACCACAGCACAAAATTGTTCTTGTTTTGTCCACGGCAGTTGTCGCAATGAAGGTCCACATGTGTTTCTCCAACTCCATAGTTGTTGAAGAAATGATGCACGTAGTTGATGACTGCATTGCTGCCCTTGCTTGAGGCCATCCCTTCGTCGATCAGGTAGTTCACTTGCTTCGGTATTCCCTCACAGCAGACACCAAAAATGCCACACTTACGAGGAGTCAAGAAGTACATGGGTCCTGGCTGAAAAGGGTCAGAAGGGAAGTGAACCTAAGAGACAAAGGAAAAAATAGGAAGAAAAGGAAAAGATGAGATGCATTGAAAATCAAAAACACACATGTAACCCTAACCATACCACATCACATCACAACACACTCATCATAGGATGAACGTATTCTCACCTGTTGTGCAAAATCAAAGCTGTAGTGCATAGTGATCTTCTTGCTGCCTGGTGTGGAGGGGCCAAGGGAGAGCTGCAAATCCTCACAGGTCTTGGCACATGCAGCTTTCATGTCATTGTAGAGTGACCGCTCCTGTAGAACAAGGTTGAGATGCTGCTCCTGCTTCTTCAGCTTGGCTGATTTCACGTTGTCAGGCAGGTTGGCACTTCGGTAAACTTGATAGTTGTTGCTCTGACACAGCCAGCAGAGATCTGTCCGGGGTTTGGTGCTTGCTATGTGAGGGAGCAATGACTTCCACAGCCGTCTGAAGGTGTCCAGAGCCACAACACGGTGTTCTGAAAATAAATAATATTTTATTTGTATGATATTATTGAATTAAATATGTATGTTTTTAACCATAGGATGTCAAAGTATGTATGTATCCAACTTTTACATACCAAGCTTTTCCACAGCATCTTTGTAGAGCCGCCACACTGTAGCTTTGGAGACATTGGATGGCAGCAACTTTGCAGTTAAATCCCTGTGACCAGGGTGTCTGCCAGGCAAGACAATGGCATGGTCTTCAGCGTAGTTGCCGATGAACGTCACAACTCGTTCGATGTCCTCTTTCTTAAGGAAGTAGCGGTTTGTACGTGGACCCTTCTTCCTTTCTCGCACTTGTCCACCATTCTCCTGGTAGTCTTGGGCTATGGCCTGGAGCTTGTTCTTGCTCATGCTGTAACCAAAACAAAAAACAAGGTGTCAGACTAACATACCTCTCATGCTCTCTCATTCTGTTTCTCTCTGTAATAGCTACCTAGCTAGCTAGATATTAGCTGCCTCGCTGGGTAGTTTAGGAACACGGGGCTAGCTCAGCTAACTAGCATGTTAGCTAACGTTAGCTAGCTAGATATTAGCTGCCTCGCTGGGTAGTTTAGGAACACGGGGCTAGCTCAGCTAACTAGCATGTTAGCTAACGTTAGCTAGCTAGATATTAGCTGCCTCGCTGGGTAGTTTAGGAACACGGGGCTAGCTCAGCTAACTAGCATGTTAGCTAACGTTAGCTAGCTAGATATTAGCTGCCTCGCTGGGTAGTTTAGGAACACGGGGCTAGCTCAGCTAACTAGCATGTTAGCTAACGTTAGCTAGCTAGATATTAGCTGCCTCGCTGGGTAGTTTAGGAACACGGGGCTAGCTCAGCTAACTAGCATGTTAGCTAACGTTAGCTAGCTAGATATTAGCTGCCTCGCTGGGTAGTTTAGGAACACGGGGCTAGCTCAGCTAACTAGCATGTTAGCTAACGTTAGCTAGCTAGATATTAGCTGCCTCGCTGGGTAGTTTAGGAACACGGGGCTAGCTCAGCTAACTAGCATGTTAGCTAATGTTAGCTAGCTAGATATTAGCTGCCTCGCTGGGTAGTTTAGGAACGAAGGGACAGCTCAGCTAACTAGCATGTTAGCTAACGTTAGCTAGCTAGCCTTTGTTAGTTAGTGCTAGATTTGTTATGCTAGCTAGACTCAGTCACTTGTTTAGAAATGAGCTACTGCTAAACGACTAACGTAAATGTAAACAGCACAGGTAGTATAAAGATAGCTTACCCTATAGAAAAGCAGAAAGCTTGGCGGCAGACAACCGTCGTGTGAATCTGGTACGTCGTTCGCCGCAACTTTCGCTTGGTAGCAACTTGCTTTGTTGAAACAGTCAGCTCTGTATCACAGTTCAACACGTACAAAACTGCGTGTACGAACGAGTCCTGCTCTCCTGGAGTTCTAGCTGCCATGTTCAGTCTCGACCGGTAAACCAATTCAGGGTTCACTTTGCGAAGGCAAGAGGTAGGAGCCACAGCAGAATTCTCCTTTCGTCTCACTTGGCACTTGCAATCAAAGTTTTTGATCCTGTCCATTTCTTCTGTTTCACAGTCGATGTTCACGGTAACAATATCGATTGCTCGTAAAACTCTTTCCATGTCCTGGATGTCATCCCCCTCTTCTCCATCTTCGTCGACTTCCAGCTCGAGATCAGAAGCATTGTCCTCTTCTTCACTACCACATTCCGAGTTTGTACCATCGTCAACATCCATGTAGTCCTTTAGGTACGAATCCATAAGTTCTCCATTGTCGAATCGTCGAGCGGCGTTGAGCAGATCTTTGTTCAGAGCTTTCGCAAAAGCAGTAGCATCCATGGTTAAACGTGGAACTGAATGTAAACAAACACCACGTGCAGTTCTTATGGGCAGGGTGGGGGGCGGAGAACCCGGAAGCAATAGCCAATGAAAACAAATCATGCTAATCGATCTGCCCGCCCCCAAGCCCGGCTCGAAATCAGCTAAAAACGAGCTTAGTTTGCAGACTAATTAAACGTATTTCGTGAACCTAAAACTGTTGTCTGTTATAGTAAGTAGGTTCTTCACAACTTCAACTTTGGTAATACACCAAAAAACAAAAAACGAAAAAAAACGTTTTTTTAGTTATTTTGCCCTCTAGCGCATTTCGGGGTTTGCCGAGTTGCGGACCAAATCACCAGCCGCTGTCACATATGTGTACATATGTGTCTGTGCATATGTGTTGCATGTATACATGTATATAGGCCCTATATGTTGTGTACGCTTGTTTGTATACGTTGATTGTTATGTCTGAGCTACACTCCCCTTTCCCCTCCCTAATCCTGCCTTTGTTGTTTTGTTGTGTCTGTAATCACTGGAACTGCAGGTCAACAACTGAACAGAGGCAGAAAGCGGCATTCTCTCTTCATGGTGCGCTGGCTTCCAGCCAACGCACAAAAACTGTCCACAACAGCAGTTTTGAACCCACAAGTTTTATAGGTCTTGAACTCGCAGTTTCAGCGTGGCAGACTAGCTCCTTAACCACTAGGCCACCGGAGCCCTTTCAAGATCGCACGCACATATCTGGGCTGACGTAGGCTGTAAGGGTCTAAACAAATATGACCCACGCTCGGTTATTTATGGACGATGGCTCTACCACATGATTTCAATAACTGACATAGAATCACCAGGTCAATAGAATCGATGCATTTGACTGATGGACCTGGTGGCGTCCGTAGTTCATTCTTTTGTTGCCAAAATGCGCACACTGGACCATGTGGCATGTGAAATACTCACATATGCATTCATGCACAAACACAGTCACACACATACGCACACACACGGCTACATCATGAGAGCATTTCATGTATTTCATCACAGCACACAATCAGTGTTTCATTTTACATTCAATGTCCAGTAGTGTAACAGAATTCAAACTATATTTTGAGAAGCGTTCTTCAGAACGGACCTCCAGTCCCTCACTATCTTGATGTTCCCATCAGCACTGAGGCTGTTTGCATGATTCCTCGGACACATTTCAGTTTCCACACCGTCAACAGATCCTGCGTGTCCAGATGGTTCTACTGACCAGTTAGTGAGCTTGTCAGGTACAGTAAGTAACGTGGCAGTAAATCCTACTGATTAAATTAGTGCTTTTATTTTGGGATGTCCCTTCGGAGGAGGAGCTTCAGCTGGTTGCTATGGGTTTACAGTGGCCCCAAAAAAATAAAAATGTTTTATAAACGGGAGGGATCTGGATGAAAACGTGCTATTTACCTCGCTTGATTATAATGTACAGTAGGTCAATGGGTCCGTGTCATCCTTTTCTGTCTGACCTCCTAGTAATGCCTCCTGATTGGATTACAGGAATCAGTGCTGAATATTGTACTTGTCAATACAGTATGTAGGAAAGTGTGTGTGTTTGTGTGTACACCATGGTGTTTTGCTCACATGAAAACATAGCACGTGTATACAAAACATTAAATAGAAAAGTTTTCACATCTAAATGTGCCAAGTGGAACTCGGATAACAAATAAAAGCAGTCTGCCTGAATGGTTTTTCTCTGTCTTCACAGTGTGAATGTAGAAGGTGTGGTAAGCCCATTCACAGTGTGAATGTAGAAGGTGTGGTAAACCCATTCACAGTGTGAATGTAGAAGGTGTGGTAAACCCATTCACAGTGTGAATGTAGAAGGTGTGGTAAGCCCATTCACAGTGTGAATTGAGAAGGTGTGGTAAGCCCATTCACAGTGTGAATGTAGAAGGTGTGGTAAGCCCATTCACAGTGTGAATTGAGAAGGTGTGGTAAGCCCATTCACAGTGTGAATGTAGAAGGTGTGGTAAACCCATTCACAGTGTGAATTGAGAAGGTGTGGTAAACCCATTCACAGTGTGAATATAGAAGGTGTGGTAAGCCCATTCACATACAGACAGGGCATCCATACATTTAAAGAAGTCCATACAGGGGGGCAACTGTCCTGGACGTTTCCCTCCGTAATTATAGTGTAAAACCCGTGATGGAGGCCGGGAGAGGCGTTTCAGACAGAACACACTCTATTAGAACGGTGGAGAGGCTTTAAGAAAAGATACAAGTGATTTCTCATTTTGAACCACACCATGTCTCTGATGACGGCTGTCTTTATCATCCCAGAATGCACTCTGTTCTCTTCACGCTGCAGTGGATAGCAGAAAGACTCCCATTTATCCTCAAGTGACGTTGCTTCCTCAGAATTTCTTTTTGGTTTTAACAGTGTTAACTTTAACTTCTACACACATTACACGACAACATTACTGCCTAGAAGACAAGATCAAGATTCGGTTTCAACTTCTGAAATGACATTTCTGAGTGTTCTAGTGGGAAAGGGAACGGTGCTAACCATGGAGGACTTGACCTCTTATTCTCTGTCCCATACACAAACAGAGCATCTAGACATACAGAGCATCTAGACATACAGAGCATCTAGACAGATCCAGAGCATCTAGACAGATATAGAGCATCTAGACAGATATAGAGCATCTAGACAGATCCAGAGCATCTAGACATACAGAGCATCTAGACAGATCCAGAGCATCTAGACAGATATAGAGCATCTAGACAGATCCAGAGCATCTAGACATACAGAGCATCTAGACAGATCCAGAGCATCTAGACAGATATAGAACATCTAGACAGATATAGAACATCTAGACAGATATAGAACATCTAGACAGATATAGAACATCTAGACAGATCCAGAGTATCTAGACAGATATAGAACATCTAGACAGATCCAGAGCATCTAGACAGATATAGAACATCTAGACAGATCCAGAGCATCTAGACAGATATAGAACATCTAGACAGATATAGAACATCTAGACAGATCCAGAGCATCTAGACAGATTCAGAACATCTAGACAGATATAGAACATCTAGACAGATCCAGAGTATCTAGACAGATATAGAACATCTAGACAGATCCAGAGCATCTAGACAGATATAGAACATCTAGACAGATATAGAGCATCTAGACAGATATAGAACATCTAGACAGATCCAGAGCATCTAGACAGATATAGAACATCTAGACAGATATAGAGCATCTAGACAGATATAGAACATCTAGACAGATCCAGAGCATCTAGACAGATATAGAACATCTAGACAGATATAGAGCATCTAGACAGATATAGAACATCTAGACAGATCCAGAGCATCTAGACAGATACAGAGCATCTAGACAGATATAGAACATCTAGACATACAGAGCATCTAGACAGATATAGAACATCTAGACAGATATAGAACATCTAGACAGATATAGAGCATCTAGACAGATATAGAACATCTAGACAGATCCAGAGCATCTAGACAGATCCAGAACATCTAGACAGATATAGAACATCTAGACAGATCCAGAGCATCTAGACAGATACAGAGCATCTAGACAGATCCAGAGCATCTAGACATACAGAACATCTAGACAGATATAGAACATCTAGACAGATATAGAACATCTAGACAGATATAGAACATCTAGATAGATATAGAACATCTAGACAGATCCAGAGCATCTAGACAGATTCAGAACATCTAGACAGATATAGAACATCTAGACAGATATAGAACATCTAGACAGATATAGAACATCTAGATAGATATAGAACATCTAGACAGATCCAGAGCATCTAGACAGATTCAGAACATCTAGACAGATCCAGAGCATCTAGACAGATTCAGAACATCTAGACAGATCCAGAGCATCTAGACAAACAGAGCATCTAGACAGATATAGAACATCTAGACAGATCCAGAGCATCTAGACAGATCCAGAACATCTAGACAGATATAGAACATCTAGACAGATCCAGAGCATCTAGACAGATACAGAGCATCTAGACAGATCCAGAGCATCTAGACATACAGAACATCTAGACAGATATAGAACATCTAGACAGATATAGAACATCTAGACAGATCCAGAGCATCTAGACAGATACAGAGCATCTAGACAGATCCAGAGCATCTAGACATACAGAACATCTAGACAGATCCAGAGCATCTAGACAGATATAGAGCATCTAGACATACAGAACATCTAGACAGATATAGAGCATCTAGACAGATATAGAACATCTAGACAGATCCAGAGCATCTAGACAGATCCAGAGCATCTAGACAGATCCAGAGCATCTAGACAGATTCAGAGCATCTAGACAGATATAGAACATCTAGACAGATCCAGAGCATGTAGACAGATCCAGAGCATCTAGACAGATATAGAACATCTAGACAGATCCAGAGCATCTAGACAGATCCAGAGCTGTGGGTAAGAAGTGTAAAGGTGCACATGCAGTCCATGCGGACTTGACTAATGCTCCTTTCAATCAACTTCACACAATCCAATCCAGAATATAGCTTTATATGGTTTACAATATATATTTAGTTTAATTTTTGTGCTTAATGATACTGTAAAGATGCACACATGCGTAGTTCAGGTTGTCATGGGATATGTCTCCTAATCAGCCGACAAACATCCCCCAAAGTAAAACGCCACCTGACTCACTCTGAACTTTACTTTGACATATTTACTCACATGGGGGGCAGACAGGCAGAGAGATTTAACTGAATAATTTAAACTAAAGCTTCTTTTTATCTTTGAAGTGTGCAAAAACTCTTCCATAGCCCATCGTTACACCGATCATGCTCATCAATCTTCATGAAATTCACGTTAAAGGAGTAGTAAAGGGAAAATGCATGTTTAGCCCTGTTTTAAGGTTACTTATGATCATATACAATGGTTCAGATCAAAAAAAGTTTCTTGTCTTTGAAGTCGAGAGTTTAACATGTTTTTTGAATGATTTTTCACGGTGCCCACCCACATCCATTGTATGACCAAAACGGTGGTAGAGCAATTATCAGACTTTCTCAAAAGTGTTAGTTTTGTCAACGTTTTGATCTGAACCATTGTATATGATCATAAGTAACCTTAAAACAGGGCTAAACATGCATTTTTCCTTTACTACTCCTTTAAATACTGTAGGTGATGATTTCTTTTAAAGAACAGGGTAGTACACAGAATTACATTTTCATGTATATGAAAATGGAGCTACCTGTCGTCCAGGTCACAGAGATGCTATTTTAATGGCACTCTATCAAACAGTAGATTTAAACTGTGGTGTTCCACAGGGGAGCTGCCTTGGCCCCCTCCTTTATTCCAT
>NW_028176445.1:641018-661018 GCF_949987555.1 Borostomias antarcticus
TTATCTCTCCTCCTCATCCACTCCTCCTTTTCCTCCTCCTCCTTCTGCACTGTGCTCCCCTGACTCCTCCCCCCCCCCCCCTCTCTCCTCCTCCTCCTTCTGCACTGTGCTCCCCTGACTCCTCCCCCCCCCCTCTCTCCTCTCTCCTCCTCTCCTCTGCACTGTGCTCCCCTGACTCCTCCCTCCTCCCCCCCCCCCTCTCCCCTCTCTCCTCCTCTCCTCTGCACTGTGCTCCCCTGACTCCTCCCTCCCCCCCCCCTCCCCTCTCTCCTCCTCTCCTCTGCACTGTACTCCCCTGTCTCCACCTCCTCTCTCCTCCTCTGCTCCTCTCGTACCCTGCTCCAGTCTGAGGGAGGTGTGCGAGACTAATGTGGCCTGTGATGAATTGATGGACACCTCTGGAATCATCACCGCCTACACCACCTACTACGGGCCAATCCCCTACTAGACGCCAGCGCACGCCACCTTCTACGGACCAATCCCCTACTAGAGGCCAGCCCTACACCACCTACTACGGACCAATCCCCTACTAGACGCCACCACCTACTACGGACCAATCCCCTACTAGACGACACCACCTACTACGGACCAATCCCCTACTAGACGCCAGCGCACGCCACCTTCTACGGACCAATCCCCTACTAGACGACACCACCTACTACGGACCAATCCCCTACTAGAGGCCAGCCCTACACCACCTACTACGGACCAATCCCCTACTAGAGGCCAGCCCTACACCACCTACTACGGACCAATCCCCTACTAGAGGCCAGCCCTACACCACCTACTACGGACCAATCCCCTACTAGACGCCAGCGCACGCCAATAATCATTTTCCAGTCATTTTCCAATCTTATTCATGTTTTTCAAGTATCTTGAGATTAAGAGTCGTCTGAGTGATTCTAAATCTGAAGTCATATTTGTGTTAGAAGGAGGGGTTGAGATCAGAGGGGGAGAGTGGGATGGAGAAACAGGGAGGGAAATATTAACTGTTATTAATGCATTTGCAAAGAGGATTTTTGGATGTGTCGTTGAAATGAGTATTGGTCATCTTTCCTCTTGGTTTCCTGTCTGTCTGTAGTGTAATTCAAATAAATAACGATATCACAACATGTGTCTTCTGTGCTTTATGTGACGAAATCAATTCTGCTGCCAAAAAAAGATGTATCACATGTTGTTTCAGGTTAATGAGAAGCAAGAGTCAATTACTCAGAGTACATCCAGCTGTGAAATCCATCACAGTATGTCCGTTTAGCACCAGGACATGATGGTGTAAAATTGTCTTTGTGTTCCTTGACGAAATCGAGGGGCTTCCTATTTGTACATTTTCATTTCTGAATACTAGTGCAGTGCCCGTCTATAAGAGAGGGGTCCTTCCATTACAATATAGTATTGTAACGACATCAAAAAGCCCATGGAGCGGTATAGTTCCTTGCACTTGCGGATTTATTAAAGGTACCCAACGAAACGTGAATCAAAACAATCCGTTCTTTGTTTATTTTCGAAATTCCTCGATTATATGGTTCCTTGTAGTCTAATAAACACGTTGAATCACTTGAATGTCTTTCCTACCTTGTAATTTCTTTGCAAAATTATATTTAGCTAATGTTTTGAAAACAACAAAGATGTGTGAAACGTCACTATTATGTGCTCCGCGTATTGACGCAATGACGTAGTACGCGTTTTTCGGGGAACACCTTCTTAAATTTGCTCTAGAGCGCAAACTAGTGGTCAAAAACTACATTGGGTACCTTTAACAAAAAAACAGATAATAACACGCTCTCGGGTAGGACACAAGACAGCAGGGGAGAGACACAATAGGGGAGAGACACAATAGGGGAGAGACACAATAGGGGAGAGACACAATAGGGGAGAGACACAATAGGGGAGAGAGACAATAGGGGAGAGACACAGATATGTACCCCGACAGACCCTTATATACAACCAGGCCAGGTCCAGCCTGGGTTATGTGCGAGGCTGGCTTGTTTCTGTTCAGGACTGGTAGGACGGAAGCTAGTCATGCCACTGAAATAGCTGGGAATTGAAATGACATGAAATAATGTCTGATGACTTAAGATAGGTCTTGTCACCTGGACACATCCGTTCTAAAACGTAAACAACAGCGTTTGTTTAGCTACATATAGACTAGAGGAGTTTCGCTCATCATAGACGGTCATCTCTGAGAATGTCCCCTGTGGGTGTCCAATGCTCTGACCACTACTCTACTTGTGGAATTTAGGTAAGGGATAAAAAGGTTGGAGTGAAAGGATGGACATTAGAGTGATTAAGGCAGGGAACTCCCTTACGACTGACTTGTATAGCCGACCGACGGACAGAACCTGAGGCGAGACAGCTACCATCCGTCACCACTAAAGAAAAGTCTCCCCAATAGTCAGTTCAATCGAATTAAACGCATCTGTGGTTCGGAGGAGAGATATGAAAGAGGACATGGAATCACGGTTCCAGACTCGAGGTTACCCCAAAAGTTGGATTCATGACGCATCGAAGCGATTTGATGAGTCATCACAGCAGGAACGCTTGCGGCCTGAGGACAAAACCACAAAAGACAACTGACCAGTGTTTCATTAAATATTCACTTTGAGGTAATGAATTAAAAAAATATAATTAAAAAACACTGGTACATTATGGAGACAGATCCCCTTCTTAAAGACACATTGAAGGTCCCTCCTCAAGTGATCTTTAAAAGGCCACCGGACATCAAATAAATGGTAATACACAATGATTTGCCTCCCACTACACCTCCCACTACTCCTCCCACTACACCTCCCACTACTCCTCCCACTACACCTCCCACTACACCTCCCACTACACCTCCCACTACTCCTCCCCCTACACCTCCCACTACACCTCCCACTACACCTCCCACTACACCTCCCACTACACCTCCCACTACTCCTCCCCCTACACCTCCCACTACTCCTCCCACTACTCCTCCCACTACGCCTCCCACTACTCCTCCCACTACACCTCCCACTACACCTCCCACTACTCCTCCCACTACGCCTCCCACTACTCCTCCCACTACGCCTCCCACTACACCTCCCACTACACCTCCCACTACTCCTCCCACTACTCCTCCCACTACTCCTCCCACTACACCTCCCACTACACCTCCCACTACACCTCCCTCTACACCTCCCCCTACACCTCCCACTACACCTCCCACTACACCTCCCACTACTCCTCCCACTACACCTCCCTCTACACCTCCCCCTACACCTCCCACTACACCTCCCTCTACACCTCCCACTACACCTCCCTCTACACCTCCCCCTACACCTCCCACTACACCTCCCCCTACACCTCCCCCTACACCTCCCACTACACCTCCCACTACACCTCCCTCTACACCTCCCACTACTCCTCCCTCTACACCTCCCACTACTCCTCCCACTACGCCTCCCACTACACCTCCCACTACACCTCCCACTACTCCTCCCACTACTCCTCCCACTACTCCTCCCACTACTCCTCCCTCCCACTACTCCTCCCACTACACCTCCCCCTACACCTCCCCCTACACCTCCCACTACACCTCCCTCTACACCTCCCACTACTCCTCCCACTACACCTCCCACTACATCTCCCACTACTCCTCCCACTACACCTCCCACTACATCTCCCACTACTCCTCCCACTACTCCTCCCACTACTCCTCCCACTACACCTCCCCCTACACCTCCCTCTACACCTCCCACTACACCTCCCACTACTCCTCCCACTACTCCTCCCACTACACCTCCCACTACACCTCCCACTACATCTCCCACTACTCCTCCCACTACACCTCCCACTACATCTCCCACTACTCCTCCCACTACTCCTCCCACTACTCCTCCCACTACACCTCCCCCTACACCTCCCTCTACACCTCCCACTACACCTCCCACTACTCCTCCCACTACACCTCCCACTACACCTCCCACTACACCTCCCACTACACCTCCCACTACACCTCCCTCTACACCTCCCACTACACCTCCCACTACACCTCCCACTACACCTCCCACTACACCTCCCTCTACACCTCCCACTACACCTCCCACTACACCTCCCCCTACACCTCCCTCTACACCTCCCACTACACCTCCCACTACTCCTCCCACTACTCCTCCCACTACACCTCCCACTACACCTCCCACTACTCCTCCCACTACTCCTCCCACTACACCTCCCTCTACACCTCCCCCTACACCTCCCACTACTCCTCCCACTACACCTCCCCCTACACCTCCCCCTACACCTCCCACTACTCCTCCCACTACATCTCCCACTACATCTCCCACTACTCCTCCCACTACACCTCCCACTACACCTCCCACTACTCCTCCCACTACACCTCCCCCTACACCTCCCCCTACACCTCCCACTACTCCTCCCACTACACCTCCCCCTACACCTCCCACTACACCTCCCACTACTCCTCCCCCTACTCCTCCCACTACTCCTCCCACTACACCTCCCACTACACCTCCCACTACACCTCCCACTACTCCTCCCACTACACCTCCCCCTACACCTCCCCCTACACCTCCCCCTACACCTCCCTCTACACCTCCCACTACTCCTCCCACTACACCTCCCCCTACACCTCCCACTACACCTCCCACTACACCTCCCACTACACCTCCCCCTACACCTCCCCCTACACCTCCCACTACACCTCCCTCTACACCTCCCACTACTCCTCCCACTACACCTCCCACTACATCTCCCACTACTCCTCCCACTACACCTCCCACTACATCTCCCACTACTCCTCCCACTACTCCTCCCACTACTCCTCCCACTACACCTCCCCCTACACCTCCCACTACTCCTCCCACTACACCTCCCCCTACACCTCCCACTACACCTCCCACTACACCTCCCCCTACACCTCCCACTACACCTCCCCCTACACCTCCCACTACACCTCCCCCTACTCCTCCCACTACACCTCCCCCTACACCTCCCACTACACCTCCCACTACACCTCCCACTACACCTCCCACTACTCCTCCCACTACACCTCCCCCTACACCTCCCACTACACCTCCCACTACACCTCCCTCTACACCTCCCTCCCACTACACCTCCCACTACACCTCCCACTACTCCTCCCACTACTCCTCCCACTACACCTCCCACTACTCCTCCCACTACTCCTCCCACTACACCTCCCACTACACCTCCCACTACACCTCCCACTACTCCTCCCACTACACCTCCCACTACTCCTCCCACTACTCCTCCCACTACACCTCCCACTACATCTCCCACTACTCCTCCCACTACACCTCCCCCTACACCTCCCCCTACACCTCCCCCTACACCTCCCTCTACACCTCCCACTACTCCTCCCACTACTCCTCCCCCTACTCCTCCCACTACTCCTCCCCCTACTCCTCCCACTACATCTCCCACTACTCCTCCCACTACACCTCCCAGTACACCTCCCACTACTCCTCCCACTACACCTCCCACTACACCTCCCTCCCACTACACCTCCCACTACACCTCCCACTACACCTCCCACTACACCTCCCTCCCACTACTCCTCCCACTACACCTCCCACTACACCTCCCACTACGCCTCCCACTACACCTCCCCCTACACCTCCCACTACTCCTCCCACTACTCCTCCCACTACTCCTCCCACTACTCCTCCCTCCCACTACTCCTCCCACTACACCTCCCACTACACCTCCCACTACGCCTCCCACTACACCTCCCCCTACTCCTCCCACTACTCCTCCCACTACACCTCCCACTACACCTCCCACTACTCCTCCCACTACTCCTCCCACTACTCCTCCCACTACACCTCCCCCTACACCTCCCACTACACCTCCCTCTACACCTCCCACTACTCCTCCCACTACACCTCCCACTACACCTCCCACTACACCTCCCACTACACCTCCCCCTACACCTCCCACTACACCTCCCCCTACACCTCCCACTACACCTCCCCCTACACCTCCCACTACACCTCCCCCTACACCTCCCACTACACCTCCCACTACACCTCCCACTACTCCTCCCACTACTCCTCCCACTACTCCTCCCACTACACCTCCCACTACTCCTCCCACTACACCTCCCACTACACCTCCCACTACACCTCCCACTACTCCTCCCACTACACCTCCCACTACTCCTCCCACTACACCTCCCACTACACCTCCCACTACACCTCCCACTACACCTCCCTCTACACCTCCCCCTACACCTCCCACTACTCCTCCCCCTACACCTCCCCCTACACCTCCCACTACTCCTCCCACTACTCCTCCCACTACACCTCCCCCTACACCTCCCACTACTCCTCCCACTACACCTCCCACTACACCTCCCTCTACACCTCCCACTACGCCTCCCACTACTCCTCCCACTACACCTCCCCCTACACCTCCCCCTACACCTCCCCCTACACCTCCCACTACACCTCCCACTACACCTCCCACTACACCTCCCACTACACCTCCCACTACACCTCCCCCTACACCTCCCACTACACCTCCCACTACACCTCCCCCTACACCTCCCACTACACCTCCCACTACACCTCCCACTACACCTCCCTCTACACCTCCCACTACACCTCTGGCATTGAATAACATCCCAAATGGCAACTACAAATGCAATAGATGCGCACAATGCAGTTTCACTCACAAATGCGAGACGTTCAATAGCCCGTCTGGTAGGAAATACAATATAAAGGGAATCATATCATGTAGAACCACACATGTCGTTTACATGTTAGGCCCGTTCCATGGCCTATGTAGGCAAGACAACCAGAGCACTAAAGACGCGCAGCATCGCGGTGTTATTAGAACCGGAGACACACGCAGCCCGGTGTTAGAACCCCGGTTGCAGCCCGTTTTGTTGAAGCAGGAGGTAGCTTCTCTACGACACGTTGGGAACATGTGGAACCGTGTAGGGGAGGAGACCGGGAGGTTCTCCTACGCAAGACGGAGACCTTCTGGATCCATGAACTATACACTCTCCAACCTTATGGCATGAATCTGGACTTTATTAGACCTTTCCTATGAGATGGCTTATGTCTTCTTAGAGTTGCTATTTTAATTTTGTTACATGTTGCATATGGTATAGATAACATATTTTTTAGACAAATTATCGGGACACTTTTTTGTGTATATATGATATACTGTATTGGATGTTATGTAAGCTATGGTGTATGTTTGTTTGATGTAGACACACATGATTCAGGATCCCGACCTTTGACCTTTCTGCACTCAGACAGGGAAACCACACCCACGCAGATGGAGGAAACTCAGTCACTAATTGGTGAATGGACATCGCATACATCAGGGCACCTGGAATGAAGATCCTGTTATCTGAAGAAGTCCTTGTGGGCGAAACGTTACTTGTGTGCATTATTTGGGGGTGAATAAAGCACGGACAGAGACCTTATACTGTGTACAAACATCATCTTCTTTTACTAGGAGTGAAAGGATGAACATGTGGAGGTTTGGGGTATAGTCCCATAAAGTCATCCCCACCGGGTCTTCAACCCCAGTCTCCAGGGTGGGAGTCCAATGCTCTCACCACTACTCTACTTGTGCAGTGGATATTGGTGGATTGGTTTTGGTGTCTTGATTTTGGTGTGCTGGGACTACTGCCTCTTGTGGTGCCAACAGAGAAATGCAGGCCAACATTGTGGGGAGTAACGGAGGGAGGGAGTAATGGAGGGAGGGAGGGAGGGAGTGATAACCCGATAAATGCTATACTAGCTGCGCTGCTGGCCAGTCACGCATAACAAACAGGGCCACTCCCCCTGGCTCTTCCACCAGTAGGACCCCCGTCCTTGACTGTTTGCTACACTACCCCCTCACCGCAAAGTTCCTCCCCCCGAGGGAACACACCGGAACACACCGGGCCCCTCCCGCGTCGCTGGCTCCTTCCACGCCCCCACACAGATGCAGACACCAACATTTTGTTTGGGCCACAATGATAGCGTCTGTCTGCGAGTGCTGCTCCTGGCTGTTTCCACGTCGCCACATCCACTGTCCAAAGCTCCCAGTGAACACGTCATCGTCGCGCACAGCAGAGTCAAACAAACCGATGCCTCTCCGAGGTGCCAGTAGGCTTCACACGTGGATAAGCGGTAATACCAGGTTGCCACCAGGGTCGGTTCTCCTAAAGGCGTTGACTGCATGTCACCATAGACGGTCTTTTCTATGTTTCACCCGTTTCAACTGAAACGGGCCCCGCCCTCGCTAGGGCCCCCGACTATAATTCGATAGTCACCCTATTGTAGCGACTTCTAAACAAAACAATATAGGGTCGCTGAGAGGCTTAGATGGACTCGTTGCTGTTTGACTCGTTTGAGAGATCCATGTCCAGATAAAAAAGGACGTTTAAGGTTTTATTAAATCAAACTAAATAGCACTTCAACTTATGAGGAAGAGAACAATATGAAACTAAACTGAAAGAAATGAATGAAAACGTAAATATGACGGTCAACAGAAAATATCCCGAGCCAACTAACCCCTCTCTCTCTGTCTACCTGTTCTAGGCCCTCCCTCGAGTTATGTAGGTAGAACCACACCTTTCCTCTCACTAAGAACATGACTCACGGTGTCAAAAAAATTCTCAAACTAAAGCAAATACACATAATTAAAAATAATCTCTATAAGCAATTATTTGGGGTTAAATAATCCTACCAGGCCAAAAGTTCATTTGTCGGAATTTCGGAAATAGTCGGACTAGTCTATAAGCAAAGAAAACAGTCTAAATTGAGCACAATTTAATCTATAGGTTAAAACGTGTTTTTGTGTGTTGGCTGTAAGCCGACACACCAAGAAGAGGGAATCCTATTTGTCGCTCCCTTCCTCCCTCTTGTCGTTGTTGACCTGCAGTTCTATGTTGCTACCACAAGAGGCAGTGGTCCCAGAACATCAAAGCAAAAAGACTCAACAGATTTCCCAGGTCAGCGGTGGCCGAGTGGATAGTGTGCGAAGGTTGTGAGTTCGATCCTTGGTGTGGACATACCAAGGTACCATGACAAATGTTGTCACTGGATGTTATAGAAGTTATGTAACGAGCGTGGGTCATATTTGTTAATTATAGACCCTTTTACAGCCTAGTCAGCACAAGTATGCGCGCGCATTCTTGAAACAGTAGCAGAGGAAGACAGACGAAATCGCCATTATTAAGCATACGGACTGGACTGAGGAAATCATCAGAAATGCCTGCGTTTGCGGTGCCCATTTTATATCAGGTAAGTTATTTTGACTACCTGGTTTCACTGGAATGTCTGGTTGAAGGGTTAGGGTTGAAATGTAGCCCTTCTCAGTCCCGTTGTCGCATTCCACTCGCTCATGCCAGACACCAGTCCTTTGCTGGTCCATTCACTTTGCCGTCAAAATAAATCGGTGTCGGCCTAGTTAGGAGAGGCGCTCATATTTAAAAGTGTCAGATAAACATGAAACTTCACTTACCTCAGCAAAAGGGTCTATTTAAACAAATGCTGACGAAGGCTACAGGCCGAAACGTGTAGGTGATCAACATGGTGCATTAAATTATTTATACTCAAGGAGACCTAGAGTGTGCGGCTTTCTTTCTCTCTTTCTTTTAGTCTTTGAGCAATGTCAAAATAGGTGTAGAACAGTCTCTGAGCGTCCCTCACAGAAGCTATTCCTATACTACAGTCGAAGGATCGTAGGGTCTGAGGTTCGAATCCTAGCTCCTCCTGACGTCGACGATGTCGAAGTGTCCTTGGGCAAAGACACTGGCCCAGTCCCAATGTCCACCCTTGCAGACTCACAGACTCCTGCGAGGGCTTAGGGGTGTCCCAATGTCAAATCAGCAAGTGCGTGAGGGCTCTCTGGCAGACATTTTGAGCCCTTTATGGCCCCTTACCGTAAGTCTGCACTTCTGCAGACTTCGCCTGAGGGAATTACCCACAGTTCATATCGTTGTGACGTGAAACACGGGGTTACCTGAAGAACAGCCAATAAACAAGCACGGACAGATCAACCAACCCTAACGTTCAGGTTACAAAACAAAATATGTTTTCATGTTTTCAGCTGGACTTGCTTATCTGCACAAGTAGCCTTAAAATTATTTTGGTTTCATTATTTTTAAGTATGGGTTATTAACCCCATGGGTTTGTATAATGTGATTTGTTTAAAAATATGTAGGCTATGGTTATAAATTACATCGATTTCTGTTGCTCTGAATCATATGATTGCCCAGTTAAAAGCAGTATGACATTAATCACCCATTTCGGTGCAGTGTTCTTTGAATTTAGATTTCCAACATGAATATGGAAAGAGTTGTGAGGTGCAGAAATGTGTATACATAATATATTATCATTCTTAAGTTAATACTTTTGGATTCATCACAAACAAGAATCACAGGCAGTAATGTAGTTTGCATATGACCACAAAATGAAATGATTTCCACAAGTTGAACAGAAATGTTTTGAGGGTAACACAGAGAGTTCTGATAATGTAAAGGGGATTTGACTCAGCCCAAAATTAATTAACACGAAGGCCTACAAGAAAAACATGTAAAATTGAAAAATTGATTTAAAAAAAAAAAAGCCCCACACCCACTATTGTAAGAAATATGTTTTCACGTCAACGTAATGTGATGTCATAAGTGCTGTCCCTTTTTATACCAATTCGAGCCCTTGCAGCCTCTCGCACTCAACCACTTTACCAGGTGACGTCAATAAGTCTGTGAGGGCTCAGGGCTTGAGGGTTTAGGGGGGACATTGGAACTGGGCCAGTGAACCCCACATTGCTCCCAATGAGCAGGCTAGCACCTTGCATGGGAGCTGCTGAGCAGGCTAGCACCTTGCATGGGAGCTGCTGAGCAGGCTAGCACCTTGCATGGGAGCTGCTGAGCAGGCTAGCACCTTGCATGGGAGCTGCTGAGCAGGCTAGCACCTTGCATGGGAGCTGCCGCCGTTGATGTGCGAATGTGTGTGAATGGGTGAATGACAGACCTGTCATTGTAAAGCGCTTTGGATAAAATGGCTATAAGTGCAGTCAATTTAACATGTAAATAGTACAGGGACAACCCTAATTGGCAGGTTGTTCCTTATTATAGAAAAACGGTTTCGTTTATGTTTCCAAATTCAAAAAATGATGCAGCTAGCATCAATAGCATCCAGTGCTGTTGCTGGAGTTAACCACAGTAGCGCTAGACTGGTCTGCTTGCTTTGCTCTCACCATGGATGTAGTCTGGGGCCTAGTCTGGGGCCTAGTCTGGGGCCTAGTCTGGGGCCTAGTCTGGGGTCTTTCTCGTTCGGTGTCGTTTCGCCAGTCTAGTGCGGAAGCGCGATGACGCATCGCATGATCATCCGGTCTGGACCGGAAGGCGAACTGTTGTTGTAATGTTTTTACTGTAGGCTGCACATGGTGAAGTTTCGAGTAGATAACATTCGCGATGGCATCACCAGGCATCACACCGACGAAAATTGTAAAAGAAGATGCGAGGAGAACGATGGTTACGTATTGTAACCCTAGTTCTATGAGTGGAGCGGAGCCCCACAGGGCTAGCTCCTATTGGCTAGCGAAACCCAGCTAGCTACATTGACTGAAGAAAAAAACATACACGCACCTGTGTCCAACCAAGTCCGGTGCACCACTGTATAAGCGGGCTACGCCCGCACATCTGCTCCTAACCGAAATTTTCAGCGAGCAGACTGCGGGGTCAGCAAGTCTGTTCCCTGTGGGGCTCCGCTCCACTCATAGAACTAGGGTTACAATACGTAACCATCGTTCTATTTCGTGGAGCTCCGCCCCACAGGGCTAGCTCCTATTGGCATAAGCGGAGCTACACGACCGCACCATACACTCTTGCTGGCCCCAGTAAGGGAAAAACCAGTCAGGACACAAGCCAGGGCTCCAAGGCGAGACCATACTAACAGTTGATCCGACCCAAGCACTGGCCCCACCCCGCTACACTCAGTCTATCACAGCCGAGGGCAAGGAGAGGCACGTGGGGCGAGAGCTGGACCAAAGCGGTTACTCCGTAACAAGCCCGTCCCAGCCTCACACATAAACAGGAGCGGAACGTCACTAGATGGGCCTGCTCCTACCTTAGCCGAACCGGTGAGACCTGAGTGAGTCACGTCTGCTTTCCTAGCAGGAAAAGACCCCGCGGCTCGAACCGGTTCTCCAGTAGCGGCGAGACCTGCCGTGGTCCATTCTGACTCTTTCACAGGAGACCCGGCGACTCGAGCCGAACACCTACATGAAACATCCTGTCTAACGCTGGCTCGCACCGGCGGCTGTGTTTAGCACAGATGACGCCACAGAGACAGAGGACATGGATAAAAGCTAATAACGGACAAAAGGAGACGGGGACGACCAAGTCGCCGCCGCACAGATGTCCTCCACTGACACACCATTGAACAGGGCAACTGACGTGGCCACACCCCTTGTGGAGTGTGCCCGAACAGTACCAGGCAGAGGACGACCCGCAGTCACGTAAGACTGGGCGATGCCCTCACAGATCCAATGGGAGAGACGCTGTTTCGACAACGGAGAACCCACCTTCCCTGGGCCGTGGCAAACCAACAACTGGGGGGTGGTGCGGACCGCAGCCGTGCGCTGGACGTAACACGTCAACGCACGCACAGGACACAACAAATGCAGGCGGGCCTCTTCCTCGCTCGCATGAGGTGGAGGATAGAAGGCTCCCAGCTCCAAATCCTGTGCTCTATAGGCGCCCCGGACAACCTTCGGAACGAAAGATGGATCCGTGCGCAACACAGCTTTGCTCCCATCACCCGTGATGAGAAAAACTGTCAACGACCTCAGATCACTGACCCGCTTGCCCGACGTCAGAGCAAGGAGCAGCGCGGTCTTAATCGATAGCCACTTGAGAGACATCCGCTCCATTGGTTCGAACGGCGCTTTACATAGCGCATCCAGAACCAAGAGCAAATCCCAAGGCGGCGCCGCAGCCTTACGCACAGGGCGAAGACGGCGCGTGCCGGCCAGGAAGTGTTTAACCAGGGGATGCCCGAAAACCGTAGTTTTGGCAAACCCCTCATGGCATGCGGAAATAGCACACGCATACACCTTGATTGTGGATGCTGCCAAACCGCCACCATGATCCATCAGGTGCTGAAGGAATTCCAAAATCGCCTCGACCGAGCATGACTCGGGAGCGAAGTCCTTTTCCTCACACCAACGCGCAAAAGCAGCCCATTTGAGTAAACCAAGGCAGTGGAAGCTGCGCGCGCGCTCTGAATTGTACAGATCACGGCCGGAGAGAGTCCCCTATCAGACAATCTCCGCCGTTCAAGAGCCAGGCCACCAGCGGCCGTCCCAAGACCGGAGGTGCGCAAATTGAGCCCTCCGCCTGGGACAGAGCGTTCGGCCAATGAGGGATGTGCCACGGTTCTACAGTAGTCATGGCCATCACTTCTGCATACCATCTCGCCCAGTGGCGGTCCGGCGCTATCAGTATTACCGATGCACCCTCTGACCGCACCCTGGCCAACAATGGTAAAATCAGCCCCATCGGCGGGAAAGCATACAGCAGCGCCCCCGGCCAGGGGGCATGCGCGAACGCATCCACGCCCAGCGGAGGCTGGTCCTGCTGTTTCAGAGAGAACCAGAGGGGACACTTCGCGTTCTCTCTCGAAGCAAAGAGATCCACCCCTGCTCTGCCGAAACGGGTCCAGAGCTGAGCCACTATCTGAATATGTAGGCTCTACTCGTCCGGGTGAGGCCCGCCCCGAGACATCAGGTCCGCCCCGACGTTCAGACGGCCGGCAATGTGCCGCGCTGTCAGCGACCGGAGATTGACATGAGCCCATCGCCACAGCGTTACCGCCAGACGGTGAAGCGCTGGCGAGCGGACTCCCCCTTGTCGGTTGATGTAAGCTTCTGTGGTCTGGTTGTCTGACCGCACCAGCACATCGCGCCCCTGTACCAGGTGTACAAAGTGGCGCAATGCCAGTAGCACCATCTCCAACTTCAGGAGGTTGATGTGGCGCCGTTCTCCGACGGCCCACAAACCACCTACGGCCTGGGACAGACATGTACCACCCCAGCCGCTTAGAGACGCGTCTGTGAAGACAGCGACGTGAGCCGACACCCTGCCTATTGGAACACCGTGCGCTATCACGCGCCGGTCCCTCCAATAGTCGAGGTCTGCTGACAACGACCCCGGCATCCGCACAAGGCGCCGTCTGTGCCTCACAGGGTCCAGACGAAGCCGCGCGAACCATCTCTGCACGCACCTCATGTGAAGTAGGCCCAGTGACACTACCACATGGGCGGCTGCCATGAGACCCAGAAGGCGCATGATCGACAGAACCGCGATCTTTCGAGAAGGACGGCAAACGCTGAGACTCTTCTCCAGTGTTTCCCTCCTTGAATCGGATAGCCGTGCTCTCATGGCGCTCGTGTCCAGATTGATACCTAGGTAAACAATCTGACGGGCCGGCCACAGAGCACTCTTCTCCCAGTTGACTGCAAACCCCAGGTCGGTGAGATGCCTCACCACCGTGGCGGTATGCATCAGAGCCAACAAAGGCGACGGAGCCAGTACCAGCAGGTCGTCCAGGTACGCCAGGATCCTGATGCCCTGCCGGCGTAGTGGCCTCAACGCCGCCTCCACACAATTGGAGAAGGTTCTGGGGGCGAGCGCATATCCAAACGGGAGTCTGGTATATTCGTACGCCACACCCAGGTAGGCGAAACGCAAAAACTTCAGATGCCGATGAGCTATCGGTATGTGGAAGTAAGCGTCCTTGAGGTCTATGCTGGTGCAAAAATCGCCGGGAAGGAATGCCTCCAGCATTTGTCGCACCGTAAGCATATGGAACTTCAGATTCGTCACCGTTTTGTTGAAAAGGCGGAGGTCCAAAATTGGCCTCACGCCCCCCGTCTTCTTTGGCACGAGGAAGTAGCGGGAATAAAATCCCTCGTCCCTCTGGTCTGACGGGACCACAGTTACCGCTCCCTTCGCCAACAGTTCTGCAATCTCTGCTGACAGAGCGGCAGCCTGAGCGGGACGCGGTATCACTGTCTCCACTACGCCCGTGAAGGGCGGTGGGGGGCAACAAAACTGAATGAGATACCCTTCCCGTAGAACACGCTGCAACCAGCTGTCCAGGAGACATCTCTCCTGCCAGACTGTGAAGCGGTTGGAAAGAGGTCGTGCCGGAGATCGCGGGAACAGATCGAGGAACCTGCCCTATTTTTAATTTGGCCCTGACCGCCACCGGACAGCTGAGAAACTCTGCTGTCCTGGCCCAAGGCGGCCACCCTCGAAAGGGAGATGAAAAATCCCCATTGGGAGTTCCATGTCCCTGAACAGCGCGAGGATGAATGGCATTCCTGTCAAGAAGCACTTCATTCACAAAAAGAGGAAGTGAGTCGACACCGTCCGTATTGCTAACAAGCCGCCGTTGCTCATCCCATTGAGAGAAAACGGCGGAGTGTTGCAATGCGGGAAGCCCCGCCTTCTCATTTGCATGATCTGTCAAGGTGCCGTCTTTCGCAGACCGACTAGACGGGACATGAGAGGCGGGCAGTGATTTCGCGCCAACATCACACAAAGCGGCTAGGCGAAAACCATGCGACTGGTGCACGTTGTGAGATGAAGTGTGGATATCAGACACCATAGGCCTGCTCCTGTTAGCTAAAGGCCGAGCGTTGGTATCACACACACTGACGGAGCAACGCCTCGGCTGCTCATGAAAATAGCTAGCCGAGGCAGTAAACATGGAAGTATTCTCACTGACCGGTGAGCGTGAAAACTCTCTACCTGTCGAACACACAGGGAGAGGCTCGAACGCTCGGCCCGAATGAACGAACGCCGTCTGGGGGTCTAGCGCATCTTTTTCGCCGCTAAACCCCGCCAGCGGTTGGTCCCGAGAAAACTCCGAACAGGGCAGTACAGCCATAGCACTTGGCCTGGGCGCACACATCCCCTCTGTTAAAAACCCAAACGGTCTGTTTAGAACAGGGGCGGCGAGACCTGCCGTGGTCAAATCTGACTTTCTCACAGAGGACCCGGCGGCTCTAGCCGAATATATTACATTCGCTGAACTGGCGAGAGCTGCGCACGTCACGTCTGCTCTCTTTGCAGGAAAATACTCCGCAGCTCGAGTCGGTTTTTCAGCTGCGGCGAGACCTGCCATGGTCAATTCCGACTTTTTCACGGAAGACCCGGTGGCTCTAGCCGAATACATCACATCAGCTGAGCCGGCGAGCCCCGCGTGAGTCACGTCTGCTTTAGCAGGAAAAGACTCCGCGGCTCGAGCCGGTCTTCCAGCTGCGGCGAGACCTGCCGTGGTCAATTCTGACTCTTTCACAGAAGACCCAGCGGCTCTAGCCGAGAACATTACAGTAGCTGAAACAGGAGGAGATGCGGACTGCACATTACAACCAGCTTGATAACGTTGCATCATGTTTGCTTCATTCCTGAACAGGGAAACTTGCTCACCGCCGCTCTTAACAGAGCGTGGTGTGGGCACAACACAGTCACGCATCTCCACGCACCGTCAATAGGTGCGCCTCTTCCTACCCCAAGCCGGAGGCGGAGCGGTGGGCGCGCTTGAAGACGTCGGCCCGGTCCCTGCACCCTGGGCGGGGTAGGCAGGGGGAGGTCGCGGGGGAGGAGCCGCGTGCGCAGTCCAGGAGCCCGGGCGAGCCGGTCCATGGGCCGTAGCGGGGCGGGACCCCGTGGCAGGTTGTTTAGCCTTGTGTGTTCGCCGGCGCTTGCTCCTAGTCGCGGCAGCATCAGCCGGAGCACGCGGACGTGCCGGCACACTGCGCTCCCCCGGAGCAGCGAGGTGGCGAGCGAGGAGGAGCCGGTCCTAGGATGTTAGACACAGCCGCCCCAAACAACCCCTCCCTACTGACCGGTGAGTTGAGGAGGACACCCTTGTTTTCCTCGCGCAGACGAGTCAGGGAGAGCCATAGGTGGCGCTGCTGCACCACCGACGTGGCCATCACTCCACCCAGACAGGAGGCGGAGATTCTCACAAGCTAAGCAACGGCTCCGGCGGCTTCGGCCATCTCCGCTCTCCTGTCTTCATCCATAGAGGGGGGGGTTTGCTCTGTAGCTAGCTGGCCGATGTAAATGGCCAGCATAGCAATGGAGGAGGAGGCAGCCACGGCCTGCGCGGCCAGAGAAAAACTTTTGTCGGCCAAGGACAGGGTTGTCTTGTCCTTGACGTCCGGCATGAGAGGCTTCCTGGCCGAGCCCCAGGCGGAGGAACCAGGCACCAGGACCGCTGCAATGTCGGGTTCCAGAGGAGGAGAGCCGATAGCTGCTACGTCAGTCCAGCCGGTTACCCTCGTAGCTCTGCTGAACTGGCGAAGCGGACCTCTGATGGCCAACGGCCGCTCCCATTCAGCCTCGACAAACGCCTCCAGGTCAGGCATAGCCGGCAGGAGACGAGGAGCAGGCTGAGAGGGACGCCCGTAGCAGACGGAGCTCCACAGTGGGAGCCCCGTAGTCGCAGCAGCCTCCGGGACGGAGATACCGAGGTGATGCGCGGCTTTCTCCAGCAGCCGGGGCAGGTCGCGATCGAAGGAGGCGCCACTAGCCGTAGTGGCTTCTGACGCAGATTGACCCTCGTCTGCCTCGGAGAGCTCTTCCTCATCATCCGTAGGCGCGAGGGAGGTAATCGGGGCCGCCGGTTGTTGCGGGGGCGCGCCGATGTCCTCGCCGACCAGCTGGACCAGACCTTCAGTCTCCAGCGGCGGCGGAGCGAAGAAATGCGCCCGGAGCATCCTCTTCATGGGGTCCAGGAGGGCGCAGATCTCGCAGGCGGGGGACGGAGCCAGACCCGCTCTGGCGTGCTGCGGCCCCAGACAGCGGAAGCAGAGGTGGTGTCCCACGTCGCTGTAGCGGGAGCCGCAGACACAGAAACGATCCGGCGGATCAATCGGCGCCGGCAGGGGGTCATCTGAGGACACCGCCAGCTCCGCTTGGGTCCGCTGAGTAGACATCTTCTTATCTTCTTTCAGTATCAATGCGAGCTGAAAATTTCGAAGGAGCAGATGTGCGGGCGTAACCCGCTTATACAGTGGTGCACCGGACCTGGTTGTACACAGGTGGGTGTATGTTTTTTTCTTCAGTTATTGTAGCTAGCTGGGTTTAAAATTGTAAAAGAAGATGCGAGGAGAACTACCGGTTAAGGAACAATAAAGCAAGCGGATGTTGGAGGCGGGCTCTACAGACTGGAGCCGGATACCAGGCTCTCCTCCCCGAGGCTCTCACACCACTTCCGCCCTGGAGCCGGATACCAGGCTCTCACACCACTTCCGCCCTGGAGCCGGATACCAGGCTCTCACACCACTTCCGCCCTGGAGCCGGATACCAGGCTCTCACACCACTTCCGCCCGCCGCATAATAAACATGGCGGACTGCATCCACTAGCGTGGCTAATGTGTTGTGCTCGTTCTCGGTCGTAATAGCACCATTTTGATCCAAAGAAAGGTGCTTTAAATCCTAATTGAATTGGTTCCTCCTCGAGGAGAAGGATAAAGCAGACCCTTCATACCCTTTCTCTTGGATTGAAGGTCAGTTAGCTAGTTTTATTCTCAGCGTGTTCAATGAGCTAACAGGCAAGCTAGCATTAGCATAGCCTGCTAGCATCAGCATAGCCTGCTAGCATTAGCATAGCCTGCTAGCATCAGCATAGCCTGCTAGCATTAGCATAGCCTGCTAGCATCAGCATAGCCTGCTAGCATCAGCATAGCCTGCTAGCATCAGCATAGCCTGCTAGCATCAGCAGCTTCGCAAACTTTGCTAAATAAATGTGACATTCAAAGTCGCCGTTTGTTTATTTACCTGTTTATTTACCTGTTTACCTGTTTGTTTACCAGTTAGTGAGCTAACGTTAGCGAGCCAGCTAGATACAGCTAGCAACGTGATGGCTCAATGAAGGTGACTGTTTCACTGTGACATCTTGCCAGCCACTTTGACCGGGATTGAGATCAGATATCTGGACTCTGCTCTGCTCCTCGACCAGGAGGGAGGGTCAGAGTCACTCTGTCACTGTGTCGTGAGTGAGACTGTGTGTGTTTTCTTCTTTGTCATGAGACTGTGTGTGTTTTCTTCTTTGTCATGTGAAGGAGAAGCGCCGTCATCATGGGGCGACGTTCAACCTCCTCCACCAAGAGTGGGAAGTTCATGAATCCCACCGACCAGGCCAGTGAGTGACTCCCATCACCAGCTTCTTTACACACAGATAGGACTCCCTACCAGGGCCCCCATGATGGACTACCTACCAGGGCCCCCATGATAGGACTACCTACCAGGGCCTCCATGATAGGACTACCTACCAGGGCCCCCATGATAGGACTACCTACCAGGGCCCCCATGATAGGACTACCTACCAGGGCCCCCATGATAGGACTACCTACCAGGGCCCCCATGATAGGACTACCTACCAGGGCCCCCATGATAGGACTACCTACCAGGGCCCCCATGATAGGACTACCTACCAGGGCCCCCATGGCCTGTCACTGCTTCAAGGGACCCACTATTGGTGGACTGTGACATCATTGTCTGTGGAAAAAGGAATATCACTCAGTTACTACTGACATGATGTATTGATTGACCGCTTCTAGCAGTCCATATGTCCGTTGTTGTTGTTGTCGTGCTGCTCAGTCAATGTAATGTGTCTGTCTGTCCTTCCTCTTCCTCTCTAGGGAAGGAGGCGAGGAAGAGGGAGCTGAAGAAGGTATGGCTCTGCCTGTGATGTCTGTCATTCAAAACTAGTCCAACTTTATTTTAAATGCACAGTGTCTTAATACGCTTCATATAGATTATGCAAATTGGAGCCTTTCTCTGTTCTTCCACTGTAACCTTGGTAACCCTCTCTCCACTGTGTGTCTTGCAGAACAAAAAGCAGAGGATGATGGTGAGGGCTGCCGTTCTGAAGATGAAGGACCCCAGACAGATCATCAAAGACATGGAGAAGCTGGATGAAATGGGTGTGTCATCACCATCCTCCCTGTCTGTCCCATGCACCTCT